>NW_010410081.1:46349-79127 GCF_000710305.1 Buceros rhinoceros silvestris | reverse complement strand
GAGCAAGTTAAGAGAACAATTAAAATAGAATTTTGATTGCACTTTCATTGACCAACAGAAAATGGAAAGAGCCAAATTTAATGTTTTGTGGAAAAGGAAACCTAGCAGGAATTTCATTTACTACATTTCTCTGTTTTCTGAAAATTTCAGTATGGACTGAGAAAATAATCAGGGAGAGAAAATGCTGGCCAGGTTTCGCGAGACAGCTGTAGGTAGACAGACATCTCACACAAACTGACTTATGGCAAGATGGCTTTATTAGAAGAAAACAAAGATTTAACAATGTGCTTATATATGTGAGTAAGAAAACTGTACTGGAAAGCACTGACAAAGGGAGGAAAACCAATATTGATCATACCATAAAAGTGTATACAATAAAACCAGTGCCCAAGTAAGGTGCTGCCTCCATGTTAACTGTGTGAAGGAGACGCTTCCAGCAAGATCAGGACACGCTCACTCTGCTTGGAGGATGTGGGAAATGGTTGCTTAGGGCTGCTGCAGCACCGTGCCACCTCGGGCGCAGGTGGGATGCGATGGTTTCAGCTGGTGATCTGCCTGGAGGGACTCATGGTCCCCTGGAAGGTAGCTATGTTCATTTAATTATTTTTCAGCAGTCTTGAAATATGTCTTCACAATCCTGGTGCCATGAGTTCTGTGGTATTTTCCTAACAGCCTAGGAATGATGCTGAAAAAACTCCGAAATGTGGGTAGTTAGATCTGAATGAAGGGTTCTGGGTAGAACCCCTGCAGCTCCACAGCAGTGATTTAACATCTCCTAGGCTTAGATTTCTATTAAGTAGTTGATCATGAATTTTCTATGAACAGAGTTACAGTTTGGTTTGCTTTTATTCAGAGGAAAATGTGTTTTCTGTCAACTTTAAATCTTCAGAGGGGATAATATGATTTTTCAAGTGTTATTTCTATTTCTGTTAAAACTTTTTTGTAAAAAATATATTACTTAAATTCAATACTAGTATCTCTATCTTCCTAACGCACTGCTGTGCCTCTACCTCTTACTAGCCTTTTCAGGGAAACCACACTCTGCAGCTGCACTGGAAAGATGTTTGAAGAAATGTGCTAGTATTTGGGGACAACACCACATTGTCAAAAAGTACATTAAAGTTCACGTGAATATATTTGGTTTGTATAAAATACTGAATTCAGTCATAGGTGAAGTAATTCTTATTCCCTTTGTGTTTAATTGCTGGTTTCAGTAGTTTTGGCAGAGAATCTGCTTAAAACTTTCAGAGACATCTCCAAGTTTCTTTTGAAAGAGGCTTGGTTCAACAATGTTGGCCCTTCTGGTTTTTTACTGCAAAATTTCAAGCATATAGGCTTCAGGGTACGCTAATATTTATGGTGGGTTCTTACCTGTGTAAATAAGTAGGCAATGAGAAATATTCATTAATCCTCATTTGTTTAACATTTATGACTATTTACATTTAAATTTTTTTCATTAATATGGTGATGTTTATATGACTGTAAAATTAATCTTCCAAAAGAATGAGAGCAGGAGGCTGCATTGCTGTTTGCTCATGGTATTACCACAAGCAGATTTCCATCTAGTTGGCAGACATTATTATTGCTCTTGTGGAAGTCACTGCAATTGTTTTATCTGTTTGGTAAGCAGTCTGCTGGGTGGGAGCGCTTGCTTCAACCTCAAAGAAGCTCCAGTGGTTTTGCTTTGCATTTGTGCTTGGTTCTGTAAATAAGTCCTACACACAAGCTTATGAAAACGTAGGCTCCTAAACTTCCATGTTGGTAAATCCTGATTTATGATGACACAAAGGCAGGATTTTGATTTTGATTCTGCCTCTGCTCCTGATAATATTGCAAGATTATTGCAAGGGAGGACTCGTGCACAGGAGCTCACCAGCCTGTCAGGGAACAGGACGGCCCAGCGCACGAGGAACAGGCGGCAAGGGACTTCCATGGAAGCCCAGTTGAAAAAAACCCGACGGGAGTTTTCCAGTGTCGGGGGCAGTACATTGAAGTGTGTGACACAGGGACTCCGCGTTGCAGAGGTGTGTGGCAGGCTCATCCGCTGGGCTGCTTCCTTACCTACCGCCTGGTTTCCCTTGTCTCCAGTGGATGTTGCGCAGTATAAACATACGATGCATCCCCGAAACTGCCTGAGCAGAGAGGAACACAAAGAATAGCTGTGATGGTTATGGCACGAAAGTTGATCAAAGCGATTACTAATGCGCTCTGTGCTTAATGAGTATTTTAACGTAGATATCTACCATTGATTCTCCCAGACAGCGGCCGTCAGAAACACCCTGAAACTGCATGATGCACACTGTTGAGTACCTCTTTTTCAGTGAAGTTTAATTTGATCTCATTATTTATTTAACTTTTGAAAATATGCTTTATATTTTATTGCTTAAGGAAAATGAAGAGTGCCGTAAAAAGCCGGGGGTGAAGGGCAGCGGCGAGCTCTGTTGAAGTGACTGGGTATTAGCAAACCTGCTCAGTAATAAGGGCAGGTAGATCGATCTTCAAAAGGCTGGCAGTGAACACACTCCGTCTCTTTAAATCTTGAAAGCTGGCTCTGGACACCTTACCAGGATATATATTCTGCTTTAGCCTCAAAGTTTTTAGATTCGACGTAAGAATTACTGTGTGACTTCTTTTTCTGGCCTCTGTTACCAGGAAGGTCGAATCTGTCCATCACACTGACCCCTTTGGGTTTCAAAATCTCTAAATCTATCGCAAAGAAGCTTGCTGCCAATTAACTTTTGTGCTTGGAGTACGGATCTTCAGTTGGGAGCTTCACGTGCCTGTGCTGATTGAACTTCCATTCCTGCAAGAAGGTGAGAAAGATGTGTAGTTGCTTCCTAACTTCACGGGACTGTGTTCCATTTAATTCACATTTTTTTCATTACAGCTTCTGGGTCTTTTTGTCTAATTATTAGCTGTAAGACTTTATTTTAGTTCTGTATGCTTTCAGCTCACAGGGGAGTGAACAAGGCATGGGGGCATTCACGCTCAACTCATCCTTAAGTATTAGGATTAAAAACATATGAAGTTATTTTATTTGCATTTTAAATTTGCGTTGGGTACTACTATTAATACTAGGCTTTTTTTTTTTCCCCTAGTGAAGCTTTTTATTTATTTATTTGTTTGTTTTCTAGTGCCTTTACCATACCATGCTGTATATATTTCACCCCCCTCTTTGTCCCTTAGCAGCAGTGCAGCTCCCTGATGAATTGGGATGAGCTTGCTGATTCAGCTGACAGGAGGAGGAGAGGACTCATGTTTGGTAGCAGCACGGAGTTATGTTGGCTGAGGATGCGAATGACCTAACATTTGTCATCTGTTGTTTATCCTCTTGTCCTCTACCGAAACAGGAGATCTCCTTGTGGGTGATTTGATTGGAGATTTTAATGTTTGTGTCACTGTGTATTTATGAAGTTGTTTTGCCCTTTGTAGGGAAGGCAGTGAGGTTTATGCCGTGGTCCTTGGAGATGCTGCATCTTCAGCAAGGAGAAGGTTTTCCTGTTTACTGCCAGCTTCACCCTGGAGCCCTTGGTACGAGCCATGGCCCCAGACTGTGCCGCGATTGGCTAACAAGGATCAAGAGCTCAAACATCTGCTCTGAAACGGCATGGGAAGTTAATTTGAGGAGAGGAGAAAATGTCCGAAAAATAGCTTGGCAGAAAAGGAAAACCCGCAGCTCGTACAGTACATGCGAGCGCCTGGGTAATGGTCACTCTCGGGAGCAACAGACACTGTGTTCACCGTCATGAGACCAAATTTAGGTTGTGTGACAAATGTCACTGTGCTGTTTTACTGGTCGCATGTGATAATACCCATCGTCTACAGGCCGGTGAATTCCACACACGAACATCCTCGCAAACACCCCAGTGTTACATTTAACGATGACGCTTTTCTATACATATATGTTTTGTGGGAAACGGGGCAGTCTGTAACGCCGAACTGACGAAGGACCGTAAGGTAAGAGTGAAACTCCTCCTGATCAAGCGGCAGGGATCTTTTTGGTTGAAAATGCAAAACAAGATAAATACCATGTTGCCTTTGGGGTCAGCTGCTAGCGTAGCCTTCTGTCAGGACTGCTTCTAACGTTTATGCACCCTGCACAGGTTAGGATCGTAGAGCTTCAGGTTTTTCCTCTCCTCCTTTTTTTTTTATCTTACTGCACTAGATAAACTGAGGCGTAGCGAAATGGGATAGCGTTGTGATTGCTGTAATCACACCCACCACACTTAAACGTTCTGAAGGGCTCTTCATCTCCTAATTTTCAACTGTCAGTAGTGTTTATGACCCATTCGGCTTGCTCTTGAAATCACGGCTTCGGAGGCAGAGTGCCACGAGAGGCTGTCAGCAGCCTTTTCCATGGTGACCTCCTGGTTTTGCAGCATCTTTTTTTTGCCTCTTCCTTTGAGGCAGGAGAGGAGAGGAAGCCATTTTGGATCACGACTGCTCCTTCTCTCCTGCCTATTTTTATTAAAAGAGGTGTTAAAATTTTTAGGATAACATTAAAAAAAACCCTGAACCAACTAGAAAATTATTTGACTGATTCCTTCTTTAGTTTAATGGGCACAAACTATTAATTGCCTTTGAAAAACTTAACCTAAACTATTGATTTTTTTTCTCTCCTCCTTTAATTTTCAAGTATTTTATCAACAAATTCGATTAAACTGACCACAAAAGAACTCAGAAACAGGAATACAAAAGATATTGGATTTTTTGTCAGATATGGACGTGCTAATTAGCTTTCAAATCAGCCACATTAAAAAATGAAGTCTTTATTACACCTCTATTGCTTTTTATTAAAACTGAAGAATTAGAAAAGTACCAAATGTCAAAGAATAGTTAATAAAGCTTTCAGCACATTGAAACAATGTTGGTAAATCTTGCTGATCTGCTGTTTATAAAAAAAGAAATATAGTGCTGAGATTATAATGAGAATCTGCATTGTTGAGTCTCCCTTTAGTTGTGGGAACAAGGCAATTTATACTATTTTCTGCAGCTATTTAAATTCTTTCGTGTCCTATGGCTTTGTGCTAGCTTTTTTTTCAAGTCCTGTTTTTGTGGGTCTGCTTTCTCCTTGCTTCTTATTTGAGTGCTGAGGATCATTTGAGTCCAAAACATTAACTATCATATGGTTTTCAGTCAAGACCTTTGCAAAATGGCCAATTTCACAATGGCTTTAATGGAAAATATAGATTTCTTTGTATTTGATTTAGACCTCACCCCTACGCTTGTTCTTTTTCTCCCCTCAGGTTATAAAGCTTTGCATGATTTTTCTCAGTCCAGCACGTAACTTGGACAATGGGTCTGACTCTAACTATTTTTAAACTGCACTGAAAATAATTAATGTTATTTTTAGTGATGTACTTGCAGTTGATATCCTGAAAATTGAAATATTCAGTGGGAAATCCTGACCCCACTGGAGCTGAGAAAAAATGCCCATCGAGTGAGCATTCTTTTTCTCTATCTAGGCACGCAGGTCTAAATATAGTTAAACATTAGATTCTGACTTGTCTCCAGCTCAACTTTAATAGAAATACTGATAATCTTTAATAGAATAGTAACTGTAGCTAGTACAGCTGATATTTTGCAGTTTATGTTGTCAGGGAGATTCTCCTATCTGGATTTTCTCCCAGGTTGCTCCAGTGAAAGCGACAGTCCTGTTTAGTGATCTTCTTTAAAGAATTGGGACACCAAGTCCGTTTTCGCTGGTGTCAGTGCCAGCCTCTGCTGAGGCAGTAAGAGCACCTGAAGCCAGGAGAGCTTTATAGGGCCCAGCGTTCCTTAAAAGCGCTTCCTAGTGCACTCACTGTCTTTTATGATTGCATACATTTTGAAAATATACTTTTCTGTAGTATCCAGGCGCTGCAGCATTTACCTAAACAGTGCACAATGTATGAGCAAGTGACAGTCTGGTTTTGATGGCTGCGGTGGGTTTTTACTGCAAAAGAGGTAATATCTACTTGCTTCTCTTACAGGTGGTGTTGTCACAGCCTGAAAGGAAGAATGAGAGAATGAAAAGGCAGTGAAGAAGCTGTATAAATACAATTTTTCTTTGGAAATTATTTTGTTTGGGCTGCAGCTGGAAGGAAGTGTTGCTCTTTTCGAACACATAATCTAAAAGCATCTGGAAAAGTAAAGGTAATGGACTCAGGGAAGAGGTTTCTTATACTAAATATGACAAATAGTTCTGACTGCGTCATCGAGGCCTTATGTAAAAATGGAAACTCTCTTTAATTCGTATCATAGCTTGGCTCTCAGAGCACTATTTCCAAGGAGTCCGAACACAGTCACGTGCGGGGCTGCTAGTGGGAGGGATCTGTTTCACCCATCAAGAGTTTTTTGAATGTAATATTTCTTTATTGAAGTATGCTTTTCCTTCACTACCAACGTGCCTCCCAGCTTCAGCAGATCTAATACACAATTACACTTCTCAGCCAACCCACACCCCAAGCACAGAGCTTACATGTCACAGAGATTCCAGAGAAGGGGAATAGAAAAAATTGTCTGAATAAATGAGAATTAAAGAGAGGAAAAAAAAAAAAGATAAGAGCATCTAATATGGCCCAGGGATCCTTCTTATTTTACAGAAGGTTTCTTCCATAGGCTCTTTTTGTGATTCTTTTGCTTCATGTGTTTGTCAGTCACCTACTAAATTTTGGCCTGAGAACATCCTCAGGAGGAAGGTCTCCGTGCAAAAGTGCTAAAGCCATGCTCGGAATGGTAACTGGAGACAGACTCATGTGAAGTCCTCTTCCATTGACTTCCCAGGTTGTACTGGATGTCTTTAAGAACATGATGGTTTTCAGGAATGTGGGTTATCGGCTCTTTTTCGTTTCCAGAGTGAAAATCTGGTGTCACAAATGCATTCAGAGTGTGCAGAAACCTTGAGAGAAAAGAGCAGTGTTGTTCTTGAAAATCTTGACCATGTTACTTTTAGTGGCAGGGAAAATGTAATGGCAGAAAATTATTCAATCCCCATGTGTCCTGACTGCAAAGTGAATTTGTAGTAATACAGAGCATAATAAGCAAACAGACTCACTAGAAAGCATTTTTTTTTGTCTTCTGCTGTTTGGTTTTTTTTTTAATTATTTTGATTTAATCCTGTTTCAAAGACACAAGCCTCTCCAGCTCCTCAAAGCGAGCACGCTGGCAATATATGGATTTCAGAACGATCTCTTAATATCCAGCTGCTATTCCTGTGTAAATCGGGGATGGCTGCATGGTTGGCTGGAATGCACTGAATGAAGCTGGTGCTTGCAAAAAAACATTTCTGAATACTTCCAGTCAATTCCCATTTAATTTGTATAGCCGCTGCGTCGTGCCGTAGTTCGTTGAGACGACAAGATAGCAGATAGGAAGCAGTTTGAATTAATGGAAGTACGGAAACTGCCTGGAGTAGGAAAAAGGGAGTTCACTTTCGCTCCTCTGCATTTACAGATGGAGAGTTTGGGTGGATTTGGGTCACAAAAAGTCCATGTGGGTTTAGCATCCCTGAAAAGGCCAGAAACAGAGTAATTGGATGACAGACACAGGCTGCAGAAGCGGTGCTTTCGTCACTGCCCTCAGTGAACACAATTCTTTTCCTTCTACATTCAAATCTAACGTGGCCGTTTTGATTTCACCGTAGATGGTTTCACCTTTGAGTTAAGAAGCAGCCTGAGTGGTAAGGCACGTATAATTGGAGAAAACCATTCAAGTCCCTTTTAAAAGCAATGCATTATGCATGCACACATTTTAAAAAGGACAATTATAAAGACACATGTTTTATAGAGTGCTTTTGTAATGAATAAAATAAAATAAAATGATTTATTCTTGCTCCCGTGCAAAGTGGGTGGCTACAAAGCATGTGCATAGATTTCTGGAGATAAAATAACAATACAAAGGGCATGATAATAATAACCTTTTTCTGTCGCCAGAGAGTCTGCACAAAGATTCCATCAACATTTTGCACAGTATGATAAAAAAATGCATTAAATCCTCAACATCAATGGAGGTTCAAAGTGAAACAGAATCAAGCAGAATAAGGTACCGATAAAGAAAAGAAATAGCTAAATGATATTAAGGAAGCCAAGAAAACTGCGAAATTAACAACACAATGGCTTATAGAGTCTGCTTCTGCTAACAAAAGGCAATCTTTACCACCTCGCATCTCCATTCAGTCCTGGAAAGAAAAGGCAATTACATTCTGGAACGAACAAAATAGTAAAAGCATGGTTTTACGATGATAATTTAAAATTTGAAATAAAGATACTTGAATTCTGACCTTTCAGTAAAAAGAGAGACTTCCTGTCTCTGCCCACACCGCAATGTCAGATGATGCCAAGGGCAGTCTGAAGTCGAGAATTAGGTCCCTGGCTACATCTCTTGATTTATTATTGTCCTTGCATCCATGACTTGATGGGCATTCTTGGGGGAAACATTTGCAGGCTGCCTTGTGGTGGGCAGAGCCCCTTGGGGCATGGTTGCAGGCAGCATGGATAGAGCCGTCAGGGTACGGTTCGTCTGTGTGATGGCACTACTGGCCAGAAACAGCATGAAGGCACCTCCTGGAAAGCAAGATCCTTTCTGGAAAGACTCTCCTATCCCTTGCTGAAAATAAAAATGGGAGGGTTTCTGGTGCCGTAGCAGGACATAACCATGGCGGACCCAGAGGTGTTCTGAAAGCTTTTTGCAGCGGGATGGTGCATTTGCGGTTTGAGAGCTTCTGCAGGAGAGAAGCAGCTGATGGAGCTAGTCACGGGTTTCAGTGTGAAAGCTCAACACAAACAAATGTGTGCAGGTTGCACTGTCAGCTCTTAAGTCAGGAAAAGAAACCGGCCTGGGGGCAGGCAGTGAAATGCAGGGAACACAATTCTTTTTGGCAGGGCAATCCATTAGCTTGCACAAAGGTCTCCCAAAGGGAGAATTGGGACCCTCCCATCCAGCAGCTCTGAAACTAAGCAAGAAAAATCCTTTATAATCAAGAGAGAGACAGCCCTCAGAGGTCTCCCCCGTGACAGAAATCCCCTGTATTGAACCCATATCTGACTTAAGCAAACCCCTCCCATTGACTTCAGGCCTGTCAATGCACATGCTGAGTAATTAGCACTGACGAGGTGGTTTTTCCTGAGACACTGGCCATCCGTATGGGACAATAATCACAGGCTTAAAGCCCTGTTTACAAGTTCCATGCTGCCACAGTCCAAAATGGATTAGTGGCTTAAGTTAAAATGTTCATGACTCTCTAAAATCCAAACCGCAAAGGTTTTGTGCTCAGCTACTGCTTCTGCTTGGGAGCCACATTCTGGAGACCTTTCCCCTGGAAGTCACTTGTGGCTGAAGCCAACTGATGCAGAAATACTTTGTGCAATGATTTTTGTTATTTTACCATTTGCAGCTACATATTTGTCTTCAAAAACAAAGGTCAGCAGCTTGTATTAATTAGAAATACTTCAAAACCACATAACTTAGAGCTCTACAAAAGACAGAATAATAAGAGGTGAGAAGAAACGCAGAAAAGGAGGTTAGGGAAGATGAGAATTATTTGAATTTTTTTCTATAGGCTTGTTTCTATTCTCACCTCTTACATAAGAGAGAAGTTTTAAATCACGTAATTTAAACATTAGCACGGTTCACCTCTGAATGCAGTGCATGGGTACGAATGACTCCTGAGGTCACTGTGCTGCTGCAGCAGTCAGCAAGAGCCAAAGTAATTTTGCTTAAATTCAAAACGTGTTCTGGCAACACATGCCCATCTGCTAAGCCTCTGGCTAAGAGTCAGGTCTGCAAAAGTAATATGAAGATGCAACTCCTGGATTCTAGTATGATTTTTGCACCCCTTCTGATGCCTCCAAGAGCTTTTCAACTGCCTGAAATATGTTACCTAATGCCACAAGAACATAGCTAATGAATGCAAGGGAGAAAGGCAGAGAAAAAAAAGAGGGGAAAAGCGAGTCAAAGGGAGAGGAGGATAGAGAGAAGAAAAGCAGAAGGCATAACGTTCTCACTGAGTTTTGGGAGGGGAGGCTCTGTTGCTGTTCGTTTTGTTGTTGGAATATTGGTGAGGGGATGGAGGGGGGAAGGCTCTTGTAGAAAGGCCAGGGGTAGGAGGAGGATGTTGCTGAGCTGGGGGTCTGAAAGATAGCAATACTGATTATTTTATCAATAAAGTGCTAGAGTCATGTTGAAATATTCTGATGTACTTTCAGATGGTTTTGGCAGTTCTGAGTTGTTTGTATCCATCATGAAAAAAAGGCAAAACCACCCTGTGTTGCTGGGGATTGGTTCATCTGCCAAAAAAAAGAGGCAGTCTCCTTCACTTATCCTTGTTTTGTGCTTATGGATTCGTGTAACAACATGATGAATTAATTGCATCTTAGAATGCTACAGGTTGACGGCATCAAATTGGAGAAGTGTGAAATATTTTAGTGCAGTAATTACCATATGTTTCAAAAAGGCTTTTCTGCATATGATGTCGTAGATGTATATATAATCAGAAGTAAAGAAGAAAAAAGAATATTAATACGTGAATTTTAAGAAGAAAAACTTACATGAGAAGCAGAAAAATGGTTCTGATCAGTAATGAATGGAGAGGATATGGGACAACAATGCAGAGTCAGAAGTCCGTGTTGGGGAGAGTGGGAGGTGTGGGAGGCAGAGGCACGTAGCACTAGTCTTACAATTGTTAACGTATGAGTGTTGAAAACGGTACGTCAAACCAGCTGCATCTCCCTGGAGAAGGAGTCAAAGGTCTTGCAGTGTGGGTGTAAATATGCCTCATTACGGGCTTAACGCAGGACCCTACCAGCCACCGTCTGTGGTGATGGGAACAGAGCTGTATGCCCAGGGCATTGCAGTGCCTCGCAGGGCGGTTGGACTGGTCACAGTTTGAAGTTAAAACTGAGTAACCAGCAGCAGTTGGTACAATACGAGTTCAGCACTGCATGCACGGAAATAGGTGTAAAGGCGTCCTTGACCGTCCCTCTGGGTCTTCCCTGGGCAAGGAAGGAAGAGGAGCTGCACGCTGAGAGACGGAGGCGTACCGTGTAACTTCGGTTTTGCAGGTGCAAATCACACCCGTAAAGAGGAATCTGTCTGTCTGAAGCATTTGGGTTGCACTTTGTGGTGTTGGAGAACAAAAATTAAGAAGGAATTTCAAAGAATCATTTTGCTAAAATGAATGTGTGGGAGCAAAGAAAGAGGATGGTAGGATTTTAATTTGCAGCTTAAATAATTTTTAAAATGAAATGCCAAATATGAAACTGTGAAGGCAGGAGAGGTTGTTTGTAGGTTTTTTGTTTGTTTGTTTTAGAAGGGATTTTTTTCCCCCAGTTTGGGTTACAGATGGGTCTCATGGGATTTGCTTTCAAACATAAGGCAGATATTCAGGCTTTCAGATTTCATTACCACTTTCTTCATTATTGTGCCTTGAGGAGCTATAAATAACACGTGGCTAATCTGTGAATACGGCACGTTCCAGGGGATGTGTGTATTTTAATCAGGGCACTTTCTGACATTTGGGAATTGGTTTACAGATTTGTTATATAATTTCATGATTATTAAGTTGCTAAGAGGAAAAAAGTCTAAATTTATGTGATCTAATATCTGCCCTCATTGGACCCTTACAGCAGCTGCACTCCTTATAGGTCTAACTGAGGATAGATTTTAAGTGAGCAAGGACAAAAAATGGCATCTTTTTTTTTTTGTCTTGTAATTTTAATAATGTAATCAGTAGTTACATTCTTTATGACATCTTTCTTTCAATTACAGCTTTTTGTTTGTGTGTATATCACTATACTGCTAATAAGGTGTATGTAAATTTTGTCCAGTGATTAATCTGTTTTTATGTTGGAAGGTGGATGTTGCGTGCTGGGGCATTTTTTTTTGACCTGTTTATAAGAACAGGTGTTGCAAGTGTTCAGATTGTGAGCAGTTGTCTTTGATGCTGTGGAAGACCCTTGGAAAACCTGTGCAGAGTGACCATCTGCAGCAGCCATTTTATGTCTGGAGGGAATGTAAGTTATTTAGCTATTATTACATGTGTAACAGGTTTCCTTTTGTGGTTCGATCCTTTGCCTGGAGATGTTTTAGAGCTAAGATGAGTTTTACTCAGTCCTGGCCAGGAGGCAGCAGAATGGTCAGGTGTCTGCGTAAGCTTCTTTTGCTTTGTACTCAAGGACTTGGATTTAGGGAAGACAAGACTCACCTTGTATCCCGGCTGCGCGTTTCCCGTAGCTGTACCTCATGCAGAAAAGAACAAGCTGTCTTGCGGGGAGAGGATGAGCTGTAACCGTGGCAGCCTCATGGTGGACCTTTCCCAGTAAGAGCTTGTGGCCGCAAACCAGCAGGTTGGAGGCAGCACCTGAAATTTCTGTCCTTCGTCTGCCGGTGCCTGCCGTCTCACCTGGCAGTTGCTCGCGACTCAGTTGTAGCCACTTGGGGATATCAACTGTAATTTTCTTTACATCGATGGACTGAAGTTTATGTATTAACATCATATGCATTATCTGCACTTGTTCTCTGAGAGAATTCAGAAATAGATGTTCAATTACTGTCTTTCCTTTCTTCAGCATTCCAAAGCAGGTTTGTTTTCAAAAACTGCTCAGAGGGTGTCTTTTGTGGAACCCTGCTCTCCTGCAGCGGGAGCAGCCAGTCCCTGGAAATGGGCTGGGTAGGGATTTTGAGAATCCGTGTGAGAACAGCCTGCCAAAAAGAATAGACATAGGATGTGGATTTGTATTATCAAAATCAACAGTACAGACAAACTGAGAATGTATCATATGATAAATTTTAGTTATTGAGTATTCATTTTCTCTTTTGCACAGAATAAGACATACCTGTCTGGATCTCCAAAGTTTTCTTACTTCTCTGGCTCTGCTTATTGCCACATAAGGTTTAGGTAGCTGCTGATTAACCAGTATTTCAGCTATAGATTACTGTATTGTGGTTGTTCATTTTTATCATAAGCTCACTGGATAAGGGCAGTATGTGAAAAACAGCAGGTTCAGATGTGAGCATCTGCTAGTGAGCAGCTAGAAGCAGGCAAGCAGTTCACAACAGGAAGTTCATGTCATTAATTTATTCTTTTATCATTCATAAAATGCCCACACCCAGACTATGATTGTTGTTACGCTTTTTGCTACTCTGAATTGCTTTAGAAATGTTTCTGGTTAGCCCATGATCAGCCTGGAGCTGGAATTCTGAGTACTCCTATGCTTACATTATATTTTTAAATTATGCTACACTTAACCCATGCAATATTAGTGTTTTGAGACTGATGCTGAGTATAACAAAACCATAGCAAGAGTCCACTAAATACCTACGACTTCTCCTTCCTCATTTTACTCTGTATTTATTGCAGCAAGTATCCCACCAGCAACAGCCACGTCACTGGGTACGAAGCTGCAGTTTGTCTGCCCAGCCAAACGTCCCTGCATATGCCTGTACCAGCTGCTCACCAGTGGCGCGAGCTGCCCCATCATCCCACGTGGAGCTGCCGGGGAGCCCTGCTGCACTCCGAGCCAGCTTTGCTGTCGGCCAGGGATGGAGGGCTGTGAAAGGCTGCGGATGGGGCTTTCACTGTCCCATTAGCTGAAGGTTGATGCTACCTGTGGCATGTATTGACATTAGAAAATGCCAAGCACCTGCCATAGATGTTAGTGTCTGTCACTGCAGCACAAATCGAGGCAGCTTGGGCTGTAAAAAGTTGGCTCAGACCAGGTAAGCTACTGAAAGTGTTATCTTTCCTTCCCAGATCTTCTCTGCCTCACCCGATGTCTGGTAGGCAGATGCTGCTGGAGGCTTCCAGCAGTCGTGGTCCTGGCGCATGAGGGCATGTGGTCCTTGCTCCCGGGGGGTGCATTTCTCCTATGCTGGCACATTTATTCAGGCTCCATGTGACAGGGTTCTCCCCTTGGGGGGTTCTCGTTCAGAAGATGCTTCATTTGCAGTACAGACAGGCATTTTTATGTCTGTACTGCAAATGAAAATACACAAGATGTACCTATGCCATCATCTCATGACCTAGGCACTTGCTTCCTAATCGCAATGTTGGGGTTTTTTTTGTTGTTGTTTTTTGGTTTGTGGTTGGTTTTGATTTGGTTTTTTTTTTAAATGAGTCTAAAGATACTTTATTAATGAGTTTTGGTTTTTCTTGAGAAAAAGGCAGCGTTTACTTGTCAAAGCAAATATTGATAATATTATTTTGCAAATAGGTTTTGTCAATTCCTGGGCTCTTTGAGGCTGTCTGGGCATTCACTGAAGGTTTATACCGTGCTGTCTTCAGCTATCCCACGCTATAACTTAAAATATTGCAATTTTGTAGTGTACATGGCCATAAAATAGAGACTTTTCCAAAAGTGAGTTAAGAAACATCTTTGATGCTTTCATTCAAAGAATACCTTTTCCAGAAGGTGAGCATTAACAAGACAGTAGAGTCACATTTTCATGACAAGGTTAGTAACGGAACAGATCATTAGAGAGAAAAGGATCAAAGCCACTTCCACGTGTTACATTTCAGGGAGACATGAGTGTGTCCCTGACAAAAAAGCTAAAGTAGCCAGCTTCACAAGGGCAAGCTCACTCCTGTCTTTCTCTCCTTTGCAATTTCCTTTCAGTGAGTCACAAACTTCTTGAATTTTAAAGGAGTTTCGTTATAATCCGCTTGCAAGGGTTGATACAACCCTGATAAGAGACGTAGACATCAGAAAAGATGTTTGCTGTCCTTCATTACTAGTTGGCAAGATCCAAATACCACGTTGAAGAATGAAGTGTTTAATTCTTACTGGCTTTCCAGGTCTCCTGGGTCTGCAATTGCCTTTTTTGGCAGTAAGGAAGAGTTACTCATCTAACGAATGACTGAATGAATTCACTAAGCAGAGAAAAAAAAATTCTAGCCCGTGCAGTAAACCAGAAAGCTTATGAAATTATGTTGCAAAGTGTTCTTAATGACACTGTAGTCCCAAGCAAAAAATTGCCATCAGTTTTAAAAAACAAGCCACTTCATTGTGTAACCTCTAACTCTTCTCTCCCGGGCACCTAGTGGTAGGATATTCAGTGCTTTCTTCCAGGGACATGGAACCAATGGCACAGGGAGCTGCTAGATGCTGCTCGCAGGGCAGGCTGCAGGCAAGAAGGGCCCTTACGATGCTTTATCAAGGCTGCTGAATTTGTTGGATTATCATTAATCAATTTGTCTTTAAGTGTGGATCAGCTCTTTTTGTATATCTCAAAGGAAGCGAGCAAGAGCAGCGCTGGAGTAAAATGTTATGTGGTAGGATTGTAAGACGTGTAGCCAAAGTGCCTCTCAAGCTTTCCAGACACTCCAACACATTTGAAGCATTTGACAGAAAAGAATAGGCAAGGGCAACAATGATTGATCCACGTTTTTAAGGAAAAAAATTGGAGCCGTATTTCCACGGGGGCTTCAGATGGACATTGATATATTTATTGTGAAAAGGCCCACAAGCACCAGCCTTTGCATCACTAAGATGTAGCGTGCTGCAAGAATTTACAGCTGTAATGTAAGATTCATAGGCTCTCTCTTTATTTATTGGAAAAATCTCTTGCAGCTGAGTAAAGAGATAAATACAAAAATTAAATCACAAGAACTACTTTGAACTAGTGCTAAGGATGGTCCTTAAACTTACGGGGCCAGGACGATGTAAAACTAGAGTTGAACCGCAATCGAGATGAGTAGTTTTTGTTTACTCATCCATTATGTCAAGCATCACTTTACAGCTAATACATAAAATCACGGATTATTTTAGAGTATTTGCTATATAAGTGTAGCAGGAGGACTCAAGGACAGCACGTTAGACAAAGATACCTCCATGAATTTCTGTAGTTATGATTTATAGTTTTCATGTCACTGTAAAATTATTTTTATAGTTTATTTTACTAGTGCATAGTGAGCGAGAATTTTATATTCTCTTGAAAAATAGCTTCATAAACAACTCTGCCACGTGAGTATTTTGGGTGCATAGAAATGAATATGGATGCCTATATTAGATTAATATTATTTGGCCTTTTAGGTCACTTCAGATACTTTAAGTGTCTGGGATATTTTAATATTCTCATGATGTGTTATGGACTGATGTGGGACTTTCTGTTTTCTCAGTTTTCCCTCTTTTTCTGCTAGGACATCTTGTAGTGAAACTGGGGAATGGAAGTATCTTATGGGGTAATATCTGAATTTTCCTGGAGCATGATATGCCCCATAGCCCTGTAGAGAGAGAATAGTATAAGATATACTAGATGGACACATCTGTTAGGGGGGAAAAAAAAAAGGTGACATGGAGAGACAAGACTCACTGTGAAGCCAAGAACCCACTTCAATGGCTTTGAGATGAGTCATAGAGCCATGGAATGTTTGGGGTTGGAAGGGACCTTTAAAGGTCGTCTAGTCCAACCCTCCCTGCAGTGAGCAGAGACATCTTCAACAAGGCCATGTTGCACAGGGCCCCATCCAACCTGCTCTTGAACGTTTCCAGAGATGGGGCATCTGCCACCACTCTGGGCAACCTGTTCCAGTGTTTCACCACCCTTGTCATAAAAAATTTCTTCCTTATATCTATTTCGTGTCTCCCCTTTTTTAGTTTAAAACCTTTACCCCTTGTCCTATTGCTACAGGTCCTACTAAAAAGACTGTCCCTGTAGGATGGACACGGCCCTGCAGCTGGGGCTTACCAGAGCAGAGGGACAGAATCACCTCCCTTGACCTGCTGGCACGAGAGAGGAACATGGCCCTGTCTCAGGAGGAGGAAATCGGGAGAGAGAGTGGCAGGGCAGGACCAGCCGCGGCTGGTGCTGGAGAGATTGCTGTGGCTGCTCTCCCTGCGCCTGGCTGAGACGCGTGGGAGAGCAGAGCAGCTTTCTCCCTCCAGCGGCCAGGAGAAAGGGGGCGAAAGACAAACCGTTCCCAAGAACAATCAGTGTCAACGTGTTAGTCTGGGCAATGACGATCCACAGTTTCTACGTGGTGATTTTTCATCTCTAGATCTTATGGTTCTTTATCTCAATTTTGCAGGTTGCGAAACTGATTAATTACACTAGCAGCATTAATATAATTAGTGCTGATTATTCTCTGAGCTTTCTCTTCTTTAATCATCGCACTTCTGAACCTATTAATTGGAACTAAATCCCTATTTATCAAATAGTGTACGTTTTAGCATCTGAAGACAGCAGATTTTTGCTTAAGTCTCTCCACCTTGAAATCAGGCATCGTTATAAGAGCTTTGGGAATATTTCTGTGGGATTATACTGATTGTAACTAGATCAGTATTTGCCCTTTTTTTTTTTTTTGTATCATTTGAGCTCTGGGAGATCTGAACATTTTGGAAGAGGGGGATGGCAGGGGGAAGTAGCAGCACTACCCTGTTTCAATGTGTAGGCAGTTTGAAGCAACTGGGTTAGTCTATTCAGAATGTGTAACAATTATCACACGATGAAATGTGCAATTAAAAAAATGACAAGGATAAGGGAAAGGCCTTTGCTTCTGTCTTCTAGGCTTCACGTCAAGACCTTCAGTCCACCAATATTTACTTTTCATTTATTTATCAAGTAATTAATTATAAAATCATCAACGTGGGGGCTCTGGTCTGCTTTCTCTGCCGGTAGGACCAGCAGGGGTGATACTCTGGCCTTCTTTTTGTCTGGCCCAGGTAGCTGTGAAGCCCGAAGATGTGTGGTTCGCCCCACGCTCCAGTCCTCCGGCTCAGGAGCAGCCGTTGGCTCCTCATAGCAGTAAGGCTTCTCACTTGCTCTTAGTAGAATTTGGTTATGTTCTGGCCATTTCTCAAATGTTTTGCTGTTATAGCTAGTACTTTATTTTAAAATCTAGGGGGGAAAAATGAAGAATAATGTACTGGAGATTCTTATAAATAAATTACCTACCATATTTACAGTGTTAGTCCTTAACAGTATGTGTGTTAATCAACCTGGGAGAGTACTTTGTTGGCCATCCCGGAGCAGTTTGAGTTGTCTCTAATTGAGAGTTGTCAGGATAAAAGAAAATACATGGAAGCAATATGTGAATATTTTTAAAACCGAAATGATACAAAATCTGAAGAAACAAGGACTGTACAGCACTTGTTCATTATGTGCTCTTTGTATTATCAAAGCCTGGTTACGATGATGTATCACAGAGTGAGAGGAGTAAAAGAAAGACAAAACAGACAGCTGCAGTGGAACGATGCGAGACAGGGAAGCAAGGAAAACTTGCTTCCACTCAAGTCCTTCAGTAGGTCTGGAGCTGATCGTTCTTACCCTTTATTAACGGGTTTCTCTTGGGGCTTTTTTGCCCAACCCAAACAGCTGTAAAAATACTTTTTAATGGTGATGGGATAGTTTTTTTTCTATTTTTTCAGTTTTCCCTATACAAAAATCTTTCTCTGGCATATGTATCACATATCTGCTGAGTATCTACTGAGATCTCTGACTTACTGTTGATTGCTTTCATTAAGGGTACCCTATTACCATTGCATAATATTTGAGTTAAAATCTTTTCTATTTCAAGTTGATATAAAAATTCAAGGGTATAACGGACAGATGCTCAGGCATATATTGACCTAACAAACAGCCAGCTGGAAGCAGTCAGGTGTTGACAGCTCAGACAGGGACAGTCCTGGTGAGAAGTGGGGAGCAATGGACCAAACCATTTCACCATATCACTGGTGGACAAAAGCAGGTGAACAAATAGGAGAAGACCAAACCAGGGATCTGCTCGCAGAGCACTGAAACCTGGGAAACAAGTGAAATACTGCTTCCTGGTTTTTGTCGGGTTTGCAGTGTTTTATTGTTGAGTTTGTTGCATCAAATTTTAGTATCAAAATTTGACAACATTTAAATATTTTTTTCCCACTGGTTTTGCCATTTTCGCTGCTTTAAGGGCTTGCTAGCAAGAGCGTTTCCTCTCAGCTTCCCCCCGCCTCATCCTCTGACTGGGAAAATCAGTGTCATTCTCTTTAATTCACAAGCTCCAGGCAGTTTGCCCATTAGGATCTAGTTTTCTTCAACATTTTGGTAGCTGCAGCACCCCTATTCAAAGTGCAAAGAAACACAAGGGTAAAAAGGCACATCTTGGTCCTGTGCCCTGGTTTGGAGTATCTCCCCATGCACAGTCCTCTGAATCCCTCGCTGGCCTTATCTTGTTCAGCTCAAGTGTATTTGGCCTTTGATGGTTAAGTTAGTCTCATTATTCTGTCACTAAAGATGTCCTTAATCGTTCCTCTGTGTGAAAAAAAGTCCAACCATTTTTATCGGGTGACTCATCTCCTTGATTTAGCTTTACCATATGCTGTTGATTGCCTGTTTAAGTTGCATTAATACAACATGCTGAAGTTTGGTTTCAGTGATACTATTAAGTGGGGCGTGGGGCGTTAATTGTAATGTATCATGTTTAACTGCGCTCACTGGATAATAATTAACATGTATTAATGTCTATTACAGGAGAAATACTTGCTCAGTTATAGTGAGAAGGAAAAATTAATCTCTAGACTTACATGGTTTGTGTTAAAAGGAAAAAATATGCAGCTTCCCCCCATCTCAAGTAGTGTTCGACCAGTTGCCCTAAACCGTTTACTTGTACTCGCTGTCAACTCAAGTTCTCTGCTTCATTCCTCCCTTCTTTAAGTAGGCACAAGAAACACATGGCCCTCTTTCATTTTCCGCTCTGTTCTTCTTCAGGTATAGTTTTTCTTCTTCACAGAAACTTTGTCTATGGTTTTTCTGTTTCTATCATATGGAGATTTTTTTTTTGTGGAAGAAGAAAGCCCAGTTTTTTCAACAAGGTGTTTCCAGAAAACATCTTTCCAGAAAACATCTTGTACTCTTTTCCTTCTTGTGCGCTTTTCCTTCTTGTGCTCTTTTCCTTCTAATTTTCCATGAGTGCAAAAATTCTTTTCTTATTTTTTTTGTTTGGTGTCACTGCAAAAAAACCATACCAAACCAAATTTTTTTTTTTGTGGAAGAAGAAAGCCCAGTTTTTTCAACAAGGTGTTTCCAGAAAACATCTTTCCAGAAAACATCTTGTACTCTTTTCCTTCTTGTGCTCTTTTCCTTCTAATTTTCCATGAGTGCAAAAATTCTTTTCTTATTTTTTTTGTTTGGTGTCACTGCAAAAAAACCATACCAAACCAAACCAAGCAGCTTCTACTGAGTTACCCAGTAATTCTTTCCCATTGTAACCCCAGTTATAAAGTTTGAGTTGTTTTCAGGCTAATGGTCTCTCATCAGTTCACTGCAAAGAAACCAGGCAACAGTGAGATGGGAGAAGAAACAGGAGGTGGTACAAATGTATCTTTTTTTTTCTCCTGACCTTGTAAACCTGCTGTATTTTAAAGGACGAGGCATAAGCTGGGGGATGACATCATATATTCTATTAGCCTCTAAAGAAATGTTCTAGTATTTCTAACCTTTCCAATTGCAGTGATTTTTCCTGTTTTCTGTTGCTGGCTTTTTTATTAAATCTTACATAATACCGTATTACCTTTTTTATTTCTGTTTGTTCTTACTACAGCTACCATTTCATGGTTGCCTGCTTTAATAATTCCCATGGTTGCTGGCTTGTAAAACATAAGCAGTGCCCTCCCAGCTTCTGCCTATAGAGCCTTTAAAATACCTCCATTCTCACAGGTGGATTAAAATGCTGGAGAATGTCACACCATTGTTAGAGACACAAATGTACGATTTGTGGTAGGGTAATTTATTTTTTGCCACAGTTGCTGATATGTCCTAGTTTCAGATTTCAAAGGGCTTTTGGCTACAGCGGTGAGGAATGCTTGGCAGGTTCTGGTTCACAGACTGCGGGTTACTGACAACTGGGAAGGTATTTGCTGTTGTCGTGTAAAATGAGACACGCCATTGAGGACATACAGAAATAAGAGTATTTTTTCACCTTACCCTGGATTAGTATTCACATTGTGGTGATCTACAGTCCATTTCATACTATACACCAAAAGCTGTGATGCAGAACTTCTGTTACGCTCCCGTATTACCTCTGCTAAAGCAGAGTTTGCCCAGCTCCTAGTGTCTTGCTTTAGGCTGAGCAACCAAAGAAGTCCATACCAGTAGGAGGTTATCCAGCCCTGTATAATAATTGTGCACGTACTGACCTGTCTGTGACTGCCTGGGTGTGCATTCTGCCTGACTCTCCTCTGACGCTGAACAGTAGGGTACAGATGCAGGAGGTGCCGTTGTTACCCCCGTATCGATCTCCACTGGGTGGTGGCACGTAAGTGGGAACAAATTGAAAGAGAAGCAGGGTGTTCATCAGTGTTAGTTGTGAAGTGGAAGCACAGGTGGAACAAAGACAGTGGTATTAATCCATCAGCCTAGGATGAAGGCAAAACCAAGAAAACTACTGATTTTTTTTTAACATCATTAGAATTGGTAATACATAATTCCTTATGAGAAATGACCCATCCTCCTCTCTTCCAATGCTGTCACTTCTGTAATTATTTTCTATTAGATAACCTATTTTCTGTAAATCAGATCTGCAATATTATAGTCCAGACTTCTTAGAGACATCAAACCACCTTCTCAGAAAGAATACTCATTGAATTATTTATTTCTACTTGGAAAAAAGCACTTCACAGTTGAATAAGAATTGTAAGGGAAATGGTATTTAAAATAGAATTAGGGATGTAAAAATGTTATTTTGCAATCCTTGGTTAAGTTTTCTTCCTGCCATACAAACCATTCAGCTTAAATCTGTGCTTGAATCTTTCTCATTTAGATTTAATGCTGAAGTCCACTGGTGATATGGTAAAGACGTACTTCATAACCAACTGATACGCGAGATCAGCAACCTCGAGAGAATATGAAGCAAGCAATCAAGCAAACTTCAGCTTCTGTAAGGCTTTAGTTGATAACTATGTGAAAGAATGTGGTCCTCTGGTTTGTGCCGCAGTGGTGCACTCTGGATGTCAAGTGCAATGCAGTATCAATTGTTTCAATATTTTTCTCAAGGCAGAAGGTTCAGGAATTTTATGCTGTGAAACATTCCAAAATTCTTAGATTAATTCACCAAAGTGGGCACTTCTTTTGTACTTTACCTCTGCTGTCTCTTCTTTGCAGTCACTTCTCACTGACCATAGGAACACCTCTACCTTGAAGGCAGGTATCAACCAGAAACCGCTTCATAATTTTGAACCTCAGTTTCACTGCCTCTTGACAGCTTTAGCAAGGTCCCTCGTGGAACGTGGGAGCTGATTTCTTGTGAAATGACAAAAATCATTGATTTTATTCAGTTTAATTCTGTCTCTGAGGATTTCATTAGAAAGCAATTCTTTTTTCTGTTTGAGTTTTCATCAACCAAATCTTATCACTTCATATTAAATATAGATGTATTTTTAGAAAATAAACCTGTTTAGTTGAAAGCCTTCAACTGTAAAGAATAAAGGGTTGATTAACTGGTCTGCGTTTTTACACACAGTTCCAGAGATCTTACGCCTTTTTCTTACTTAAAACAGCAGGGATAGGGAACTAATCTTTCTCCCTGTTGCCAGGTGTGCAGATGGAGAGCAGGTCCTCGAGAAGTTTCACCATATCAAAGATGTTCTGCCCACAACAGTAGCGGGAGACACAGAAGAGAGAATCTTATTCCCTGACCAAAGTAAGGTTTGCTCCTGGGAAGCGACTCAGTATGTATTAGCCACTTTACTTTCTGTAAACTCTCCATGGAGAAAAGGTCCTGTAGCTTTTTACCCAAATATAACCAGACAAAGGTAATGGGCTTTTTTAGCTGCTTGTGATTAACAATCCCTGAATTCCTTTGCGTCTATTATGATTTTACAGGTTATCTGAAGTTCATTTGTTTTCTCATTTATATGGAGGGGAGGGTTTTAACATTTAGTATCTTTGGCTATATTTGTTCTGGAGGGTCAAATATTTTTTGCTTGGTTACTAAACCTCCCCCTAGTCTTTTTTGGATAGCCATCAGAACTGTGTGAACTATTCTGCTCAAAATAACAGCATTAGCAATAGCAGACAAAAGGACAGCTTCTGAAAGCATGACTTCAGATGGATTTATTTTCAGCCTAGAGCTTTTAAATATTTTTTATGCTTCTCCAAATAATTCTGACTTTATATATAAAAATAATCACAAAGCATGCCATGTTTTATCAAAGGTGCATGAGCTTTTTATTATATTAATGTACAGTTTAATGAAAGAACACTAAAATAGAATCAATCACATTAATTTTTAAAGCTATGTTCCCTACATTGTCAGTTTTTGAACAAAAGTAAAAAAGTTTTGTAGCTAAACTTTCACTGATACACTAGATCTCTCCTTGTGGTCAGTCCCAGTATAAATGGCAAAAGATTTGTGCTTTTTTTCCCTTCTGAATTGCACGGGTAAGTAGGTATCGGTTTCATTTGACTATTCATTACACACTGATTAGAAGGAATATTTGGAACTGGATATAAACCTGCTGCATTCTTTCAGTGCCTTTTAACTTAATATTCAGTCTTTAAATTCTTTTTATTGTCTTTGCAAAGAGAATCACACAAATGATGATTTCAGCTTCAATTCATATTTGCTATGGCATCACAATCTCCTTCCCTCAAGCTACTGAAAGTATGTTCATTCTTTAATAGAGAAACCAAACACTCCGAGTAACGTCGTCTTTGTGCCTCTGCCCCGGGCTCAGATCTTTTGCTCTGTTTTCTGGTGTTAAAACACTTCCATTATCTGATGGGATTCCTGTACTGAAAGATAATAATTATTCTGGATATTTCAATCCAAACATTAGAAGGTTAAATAAGAAGATAAGAAACAGAAATAAGGATGCAATTACTGAGCAAGTGTGCTCATCCTGGGCAACGTTTGTTAATGATTCCAGTAGCATGGTAGGATTCAAGAGCCCACGGTGGCCAAAACCTAAAGCATGCCACTTAGATTTAAATTTATGTTTGCGCATCAAATTAACCCTTATTCCAGGCTGCTCTAGAATTCTGACATGTCTTAAATGTTTTATTGAACGGAGACCATAACTGTGACATAGGGAACTGATGATGACGAACTGTCAACAAGGCACGTTGAAAGGTACAACGTCCTTGGAGTAGGTGAGCTAAGACAGCAAAGATTTGTGAGGTAAGGGACCTAAAATGTTTTGCATAACAAATACAGTTTTGCACAGTTAGAAAGGCCCATCGTCTTTGTCCTCACTACTAAGAAGTACGTCAGGACCTCGAAACTAATTACAGTTGACCGGCAAGTTCTCCAGATGAGAGAAGTTCTTGTTGTGTATTTGGGCCCCACACCTCTGGCCTTTCTTAGCAGACTGATGTAGAAGTAGTCATGCAACAGGTTTCTCTTCTCTCTCTCCTTCTGCTCTCATCTCTTTGTGGAGTAACTGTCACTTTAAATCGTGCCTACGTGGATTTGATCCTAAGGATCACTCACACCTGACAGCCAGAGAGAGAAGAGTTCGAGACATGAGTGAAGTCATGAGTAAACAATTGTTCAGGAGAACAATCTGTCACGATTTTAAAAGAAAACAGTTTGTTGAATGTGAACTTTACAAAACGGCCGTGGTGGATTAAATTAAGGGGAAGTAATCTCCAGCTACAAAGGGCAATGCAGGCAAAAAGAGTGACCTCTGCACATGGCTCAGGGAGAGTTCAGACAAAGACCACTAATCTGAGGAGTCAAAGTAAGCAAGCAAAGTGGGGAGAATGTGATGTCAGCAGGTTAGAAAGAAAGGTCAAAATAATACATAACTTCAGTTATGTATCATGACCATGGATATTCATAGCATGGATTTCTGTGCAGCTCTGGAGAGAAACGGAGACTTAACAGCTTGCTCCGACTCACCAGAAGGTTAGTCCTCACACAGCTTTCCAGGGCGGCTACTTACCTACTACTTACCTAGTAGGTAAGGGCTGGACTATTATTCACTGCAATCTAATAAGAGAAGAATAGCAAAAAAAACCCACCTCATATGTTACCTCCTTGTTATTAGAATCCACTGATTTCCATAACAAATGGGGATGTCCTTCTCCTTGGCACTGTATCTAGATCAGCAAGATGGTGTCCACTTCAGACTGTGCTTTGAGTATGACATGAGAAAGAAAAATCAGTGGAGACAACAAAATGAAAATCAAGCATCTTGTCGTAGAGCGTGTGCATCATCTCACAATCTTAAAATATTTTTATGTGAATGTGTTACCTGAAGTTTACTGAAAATGATTCTTCTTGGCTAGTCTGATCTGCAGGACTGCGGAGTGATTTCTAGCTCCTAGGCTGGGGTGAGTGCTGGATCCGGGACCTGCGATGCTTGTGGGATGTAGGGGTAGGTTCTCACTGATGGGGGACCAGGACCCCATGGACAGAGATTTACCTCTAATCTGCAAAGTGCATGCAGATTTACTGTGACAATTGCCCAGCTGTGTCACGTGCAAGAACTGCAACGGAATATCGTATAACATCATGAGGCTCGATAAAGTTGATAACTGAAGACGAGGTGCCAGCCGGCACTGAACTCTGGGAAAGGGTAGGGTGAACACAAAGACCAAGAAGAACCAGGCTAAAAAAATCAATTTCTTTTTCCTTTTATTACTTTCTGCAGTTTTTCTGGTTGTTTTCAAGAAAGGTTGCTCCTTTCTTGAAAGGATAACCCAGGAGAACAAAAAAAGGGAAAAATTCTGGAGAAGTGTCAATCCTGAGCTGTCACACACTCTTCCT
This sequence comes from Buceros rhinoceros silvestris, assembly GCF_000710305.1. Lineage (NCBI taxonomy): Eukaryota > Metazoa > Chordata > Aves > Bucerotiformes > Bucerotidae > Buceros > Buceros rhinoceros. Next base: position 53,467 of record NW_010410081.1, on the reverse strand, counting down.
TGAATTAAAAGTCACATACAGACCTTCTCTGTCTTCTTTTAGCAAAGCTGAAACTTATGAGAATGTGTTCGGAACCGCTATGTCTCAGGGAAATCTTCGGTTTTCAAAGCCCTTTTTTTTCTCTCAGTGGTGCACACCTAAACCTAATACACAATTTGTTTTCATTTTTGCAAACGGACTGCAGAAATGTTCCATTATAAGCTTGATGATTTGGACCCTGATTTTTTTTTTATTCAAACAGCATCAGTTGCTTCAAGTCTCTGAACCTGTCTGAACAACTTGGTAACTTTTTCTGGGATGTAAATAGGGAAAAGCTGGTTTTTAACATTTCCATTTCCTTGTCCATAAGGCATGTAAAATCAACACATCTGTAGAAATGCAAATAACTCACATGTGAGGACAAGCTGAAACGGAGCCTCCTCAGGCAGATTACATTTATTCGTCAGCATTCACATATTGTCTCATCAACACATGCAGGCACTTCTATTTTTGAAAAGCTTCATTTATCACTTGTGGAATGTTTGAAGCTGAACTGCTTTCCTCGCAGAAGTGTGCCTTAGAGTGACAGATTCTAATGGTAACTAAAAAAAAACCACGCCAAAACAAAAAACCACCACCGACCTTTCTGATGCTTCCAGGCAAGGTGTCTCACATTTTCTGCATAAAAACTTAGGGACTTAGATTCCTTCTAATTGTGCATTTTTAACTCTTCATAGTTTTTTCAGTGCCTTGATATTTTGTCCCACATTGCAAACCACATTAGGGGTAGACAATAAAATCAAGATTTATTTTTAATAGCATGTTAATCACGGTCAGACTTGCAATACATCCCTGCCGCGATGGCTAACGCTGTGCCATAGGGGCTGGCCCAGCTGAGTTTTTTTTTATTGCCTTTCTAATTAGGGGGTTGACTGCCACAGTTAAGTTATGCCTGTAGTCTGGCTCCAGAATACAGTTGTATCCTGGTGCCACGAAACGATCCCCTTTGGGAAACATCCAGCCCTTCGCCACGTTTGGGGGTGTTTTGCAGCCAAGGGAGTTTCTCCTTCTCTTCATCCTGTGCCCCCTCCTTCAGGTTTTTTTGGGCAGTGGGTCGACATGCCAAACATCTTCTGTGTGAAAATGGGCTAGAACCAGCATAGTGGCACATTTCAGATATTCAGCTGTATCTGTGCATCATTAGATATTGAAGTTCCATATGAAGTACATTAGAAATTAATATTGAAGGTTTCCTGTTCAGGAAAAATTGTACACTTACTTATTAAATAAATTTCCTGTTGGTTTTATAATTAGCTGTTTTGTTCCTGAGAATATTTTTCTTCTTTTATTTTTTTTCAGAAGTTCATATATCTTCTTTAATCAGCCAACATACATATTTGTCTTACAGTCTAATGCATTATATGTTATATATTTCATCACTGAGTGTCTTCCAGAAATTAATTTCCATATCTAGTCTTCATGAATCAGCGGAACACCTCTATAAATCTTGAATCCCTAGAAAGAATTTTTTTTTATAGAGGTGTATCCTTATTTTGATGTTCTATAATCAGCTTTATCAGAACCACTGTGGGCCTTTTTTTCTTTAAAATATTAGCTTACTAAAAATTTAAGCCACTATTTATTAGGAAGAGAAGCAGAATCCACATATTATACTTAAAATCATTTAAAGATTAATGAGCATTCATAACTGGAGAATCCTGGCAGAAGAATGATTTCATTGCAGCAGCCTGTGTAATTAGGAGGTGAATGAATATTGGTAAAAACATTGCTCCTTACTCTCTCCTTCCAGTAACCTGAGATCGATCACAGCTTACAAAACTGTATTTCCCTCTCCTGTAACAGCACAGACCGGGGGATCAGTCATAAGAAATCACAAACCACGGGGCTCGGATAGTCAGATTGAGACTGTGGGTTTTGTACAGGTTTGTGCCCCTCTGCACTTACCACTGGGTCAGTCACACGGAAACTTTTAGGTAGATGCCTAGAGAAGGGTAAAAATACTTTCTCCAGCTGTGGCAGAGATTGCTTTGGCCAGGCTCGACCAAACCTTCAGTCCGATGCAGCTGACCGCTTCAGAGTGGCTAATCTGAAACATTTGAATCACAGCTGCTTTCTTTTGTACCAGCCCTGAGAACATAATTTGATCCTTTGTTTATGAAATAATGGTACATGTCATTCCTCTGAGATTGTTTGAAATGTCTAACATCAATCTCCTTCACTGAGATTTACACGTTTCTAATGCTTGTTCCTGCATGAAGAATAACAGTTTTTCTTTTTTTTTTTAAAGCGATCTTTCATGTATTTGCGTGTCAGGGAACATGCTGTCGTATCCCTTTCTTGTTGTTCTGTAATATGGATTAAATAATGTTATTTCTTTCAAGCATTCCTCGTAACACCTTTTCTATACCTCTGATTATTCTATGTCTCTTACAACTTAAGATTTAACATGAAACACTACCAAACACTGAACCTGTAGGCTTGTTGTTAAGTAGACTGGAAAGCAGCTAAGGCAGTATGGAAATGTAGATACAGAAGAACACCTGCCTGCGAAAGTAATAAGAAGCTAATGGAAGGCCTGTGGATGGTTAGATGGAGTAATGTCAGTTAAATACTTTTGATAGGACAGCACTGGTCATCAAGAGGGACGTGGATAGAATGAGAAAGGCATAAAATAAAGTATGTAGTGGCTCCCTAGGTGGGAGGGACAATATAGCTCTTCTTTGTGTGTGAGAACTATATAAAACACCCACTGGTATCATCACCACTGGTAAAGAAAAAAGGCGACATACCCCTGTAAAACTGAAGAGGAAAGCCTAAGCTCACTTCTATCCATGAGGTGGGCATCCTTCATCGTCAGCTGAAGAAATAGTGCACTTCACATGGGCACTAAAAGCCTAGGTATTGTGATTGAAGAAGCACAAACTCACCCTAAATCTAACAGCTAGACGCCTTTCTTATGCAAGAACAAGTGCTCCTGTACGTGTGATATCAGCTACAGACGTTAACGCTTTTATAAGGTATTGTTGCATGTACAAGAAGAATGTACCTGCAGTCGTCATTCCCTTCAGCAAAACAGCTAAACCACTTTAAGAGTCATTGTTAAAACAAGCCTCATTGTTGTTTTCAGCAAGAGGTTACGACATCTGTACAAAAGGAGACGTGCCTTTAGGTTTCTTCTTGAAGTACAGTTACTGGCATATGGAATAATAAAAGAAACATTCAACGGTTTAGGGCAAGACCAGCATCGAAAACAGACTTTAAATGACAAACAAATTGGAGCATGCACATCCAGATGCCAGAGCCAAACTGTACTTACCTTTGACAGTAAATGCACAAAATTACATCTGGCTGAGAAAATCCCTTTGAGCTGGAAGTAATTGGCAGGTGGAATAGGACTCAGGGGAGTACCGTGCACTTGCTCTGTTCTTTGACATCTGCTTGTGCCAACTGCTGGAGGGAGACGGGGGGATCTCTGACCAGGCACTGACATTTGTGTATTTTTAGATTATATTCAAGGGAGCAGATAATCTGTTACTTTCCACCATTCTTCTCTTTGAGACACTTCAGCAGCTATTCTGGAACAATTGTACTGCCAGTTCTGGGTTAAATCAAGTAGAAACACTTTGACTGTCTGAATTTGCCATGCTCATTTTACGTCAGCATCCTCAACTTTCTGTGGCTCTCTTCCAATCAGGTCCCACACTTGCCCAGCTCTGTTTAGTCTGGGGAAAGTATAAATAAAGTGGCTGAAGGTCATATGGCTACTACCCACGCATGACTGATCCTTCATCAGAACAGACGTGAATTGCAAAGAAAATTAACGGCTAACTTTCCAAAAGCTTTGAGGGTGATCTGTCTGGAAACAGATAGAACTGAGGGTGCTTCTGTGATAAAATGACTGGATTTGAGGACAAGGAGAGGGCAGCAGATGTCATTTACCTCAACCTCAACAAAACTAAACGGTAATGAACTGCAGTGCTAGAAGTTAGAAATTTTTAAAGAAGAAAATGTTATTAATGAAGTTGAAAATCTCTGCTAAGCCAATGGAACGGAAAAAAAAAACCTAAATACAACAGGTCAGTGTGGTAGTGTAGGAATCCAAATTCAGTGATGATCTAGAAAAATCTTAATATGCTCTGTGCATGTGTGCGTATAATGTGTATACACCTTGGTGGCACATGTCTATTCAGTAATGAATTTGTTCTATGCTACAGAAGGGAAAAACCTGTACCGATAGGAACCAAACCAACCATGCCTTTCAACCCTCCCAAGCACTGTCCAAGAAAAAGATAAACCTCATTTTCATAGGTGTGATGGATAGTGGTGACACTTAATTTTCTTTTGTAAGCCTGTAGAGTTCAAACCATGTAACTAATATAAATTCTAGCATTTCTTCCAGCTTTCATGAAAGGCTTCCACTAATTGTACCTGTCAGTGCTGGTGGTGACTAGATACTGCGGGGATAGGTTCTTCAGAAGAGCTGAGAGATAGATAAAGTTGGGATAAACTGCTGTATTTCATATTCTGAGCAGCTGGATGAGCCCTGAACACCATACCCAAGTGATTAATTTCTGAATGGTGGTGAAAAGAGAGGGGGGTGCTTAAATAAATCAATGCTGATTTTAATAAACTGGGAGCTTCTAGGTACTAAATCTGTCTGCATCTGATCTGAATTGCAATTACCTGTCAAAAATTCATCCATCATCGCAAGTTCCAGACAAACTTTCTGGCAGCAGATGTTTCGGGAAAGCTATTTCATACGGGAAATATATTGTTTGGTGTACAGCATTCCCAACAACAAAAAGCAAAGTAGAAAACATTTCACGAGTAACAGCAATAACTTCTGTGTCATACCTAAGCCTAGTTTATTGGTGAATATAATTTCTAAATGTGAATTTCCAACATAAATCAGTCTCAATGAAATACTACTCGTAATTCAGCTGATCTCATATAGATGTAGTAATTAATTCAGTATTTGTGTACTTGTGAAAGCAATGGTATTTCTAATAACTTTAAATTCTGCATTATTACATCCTTAAGACTGCTGCCTGCTTTTCTGAAAAAACACGGTGTGCCTCCTCCAGCCAGGCGAGGGGAAGAGCTTCATGAGACAGAGCTATGTCACACTCCCTCGGATCTGTATGCGGCAGGTGTGGGGCTACCAGCGCAATTTGCGTCACCCTTATACTAAGACAAACACTCTGTGAGGATGAGAGTAACTTGGAGATGGTATTGGTGTTAATTCAGGGTAGAATACGTTATGTTAGCGTTCTAATTATTGTCCAAACATAATCCTATACATAAGCTCCTAAATAATGTGAGTTAAAATATATCTACAAATACATCTGCCACAATGTGTAATGTCACAGATGAGGCATCTAAGCAACCTTAATTCCAGCCTCTAATGAGATCCTACAGTATAGATACACCTTGATTCAAATATTTCCAGTCTCAGGTTCTTTGTTGATTCTTAACGACCTGTTAGTTTTTCCTCATCCACACCACGCCCCTTGCTTGTTTGAGGTCCGTACGGCTCTCACAGCCAGGCATATCTACCGCTTTCCTTCTGAACGCGCTCTCCCAGCTGTTCTTTCGTGATGGCCGAGATAATAAATACTGAAGGTAAAAACCGCCAAGCAACCAAAAATCCAAGACCCAGAAGAAACTGGGGGGGGGATGTTTGCCTGCCACTTAATATGGGTTCATCGACTTGCTGTCATAAGAGAGAGGACTGAACGTGGGCTGTATGAAGGATTTAAATTCAGAATACCTAAACTCCAGTTTTTCATTGACACCGTTTGATACACGGCTGATCCCTTCTCTTGTGGCACGGCGGCAATGTAATGAACATTTCTTTGCAGCCATCAGTGAAATTGTCGTTTAACACCACTATTTCTCATCTGGACATGTACCTTGAAAATTACCTCTGAAGACAGGCTGGACATACGGTTAGAAGATTGCTGTCCCAGCCAAATGATACCCCAAAAGCTGTTCTACTGTCACCTCTCTCAAAACCCTCCATTCTGTTTGCCAATTATAATAGCACAATCTATCACTCTTTTCAATTTTCATTATATCAGGAATTTACTTTGCACATTTTCATCCTCGGTGTAGTACTTTAAAATAATATTTCATTAAATGCTGTTCCTAACATAATTGAGGGCAATTCACTTATAAAGTAACTGCTGACAGATGGATCCATTTATATCTTATACTTGATGTGCAGGCTTCTTATCTTGTCACCTGTGTCTGGTGTTTGAGAATTCATCTTTTCTATTAGCAGCTCAGAAAGCCTCAGCTTGATACACTATACCAAGTGTGTTAATTTGAGCTCTTCTCTCATATTCCCGTTAAACTGACAGCTGCCAAACATTTGGAGAAAACATCTTGGTTTATCTTTTACTTTGCAATAAGTGACTTTTAAAACTCCTCAAAACAAATGGATGCATAAGTCCTCGTAGTGATTAATTCAAACCACATTGAAATGAATAGGAGGACTCCTGCTGGCTGAAGCAGCTCTCAGTCAGCCCACGGTTGCCTTCATAGCTCAGTCGCTGTGGACGTTAGGTACTTTCCCAATGCAGCCCCCCTTTTGGCTGGAGACGCATGTTGCACCTTGCCCTACTTCCATTTTTAGCCCCGCTGTCCCTATTCTCTCATTTATCAGTGCATAATGTCACTGTGGTAACATTTTACGTAGACTAATGCTATTAAGAAAGCGTTTACATATTGCAAGCCCATTATTCTCCTTTATTTCCCTGTTATTTATTTGTACAGCATTAGCTTGGAAGGACTATGGGTACTTTGCAAATCACTTCTCAAGCCTGTGACTGGAGATTGTCCGCTCCAAGGGGTTTATTGCCGCAGCACTGGTTCCCGTTGCCATCTGTCCGCTCCCCTCTGCCAAAGAGACAGAGGAGAACCCAAGCACGGGAAATAAATGGTCAGCTGCACTGAACAGCAAAATACGTGGGTGCTTGAAACTAGCACTGCACGCTAACCAGAGTGAAAGCCCATCTCTGGATAGTAAATGAGAGGGAACGATTAGGGAGTAAATTAAAATGAACCTTGAAAGGGAGTATAAGTAACTTTTAATTTCCTGCGGACGGATTATTGAA
>NW_010410081.1:45203-45926 GCF_000710305.1 Buceros rhinoceros silvestris | reverse complement strand
AAAAGTTAAACTTATTCTAAGTACAGACTGCATATGTTTCAGGCCTATATACATAACACATTTTAACATTGCTGAGGCATCTGTGACCTCAGCACAGAAATGTTATGAAAGGGGATGTCAGAAGCTTAAAACAGCCTCATTAAAATGTATTTTTCTGTTTGACAGAATAATGATAACCACCCCTTAATCCATTTTCCTCAAAGAGGTGTTCACATGTTTTAGAGGGTAGTTTCATTTTTGATTAAGAAGGATGGAAAATGTCTAATGTGATAACTAGGACAGTTATCTTTTTTAATATGCCTTTTTTAATATGATTGTGAACATTTATTTGCAGGGTAAACTTGCCCTTCAGTAGCAAAGTCCCTTCAGGTGCATCAGGCAAACATCACAGACCCAATACTATGTCACCATATTTCTGTCATTTTTCATTGCATACTGGAAGCTTTCATTAAAGAGGTCAAACGTGATCCTTGCATCTTTCAGAGGCACTGCACCTATACCACCTTTTCAAACTACCCAGACGTCTACAGAAAGCAGTTTAATCCAGCTCCGCTTCTCCACCCCACACAACAAAAAGGCAAAAGTCTCGGTTTGCATTACATTAGCCTTCAAGCCTTCTTAAAGCTAAATAATGTTCCCTGCAGGTTTATGTTAGGGATTAAGTGTCTTTGTTCTGAATAACTCTGAAATAAATGAAATGAAAGGAGGCACAGACTTTAGCTC
>NW_010410081.1:6823-45080 GCF_000710305.1 Buceros rhinoceros silvestris | reverse complement strand
CCCTGGGTCTTCATTTCAGACTATAATTTTTCTATAGCACTTTTGTTTTATGTATCCAGCACTAGGCTGCAGTAATGGTGCTCAAGTGTGTTTGAGGACAAGACGCAAACTGTTTTCAGAAGGCGTTTTCCCTTGCCCTTCCCTTTGCCATTGCCTTAATATTTAGATGAACATTTTTCCCAAGAGTCTCGGAATTTTGAGGCTCACAAATTTTATTGCTCCTGAACTTGACTGCTTTGTGGCTCAACTTAACGTTCTCCGTTCTCCATAAGAGACCCTTCACATATTCTGTAACAAGATATCTAGTTCATAATGACCAGTATGTTCTCGATGCATGCAAAACTCACTGCAATGTTTCTTGCCATGCAGAATCTTCTCCTACCTGTAGAAAATACTTTCAAAGCACTCATTATCAGCCAGGAAAATGTCTGTGATCTACAACTTAACGCTGTCCTTACTGGATTTCAATGCCAGATATCCCGTGGCCATTGCAAGCTCTTCTACATCAATGATGATTAATTAAGTTCTGTTCTACATGCAAGATGTAAAAGTTTGTTTCTAAGCATAGAGGTCTTAAAATCCAGTTAAAATATTCCCATTTTTCCTACAAAAAAGATGACTGAATAATTACGTAAGAACATTGCATTTGTTTCTAGGATGGACAGTAGTCTAGGTTCTACTTTAAAAGCCATTTGGCTCGGCAGAGCACGGTGTGGGCTTTCCCGATCTCGGAACTTCATCAGTGGTTAATCCAACGGGAAAGGAAGGCACACTGTAAAGCAAGGAATTGTTTCCTCTCTACTTCTTAATGAGAGCAGACAGCATTTTTTTGTTTACATATGTATATTTTTACCCTTCTCTTCTTGAGATTTCTCCAAGAATTGAGCAAGGTAAGGACTGCTTCCAAATCTTTCACTTCAAGCTGGCTTTGACATGTTTTACACACACACACACACACACACACACACACACACACACAGAACTTTCCTTGGTTTTATATGTTTTGTTTGAATTATCACTGGTTTGCTTCACATTATGACTAAGTAGGCTTTTAATATTAACACCGGAGCACAAAAATAAATATCAAAATTATGGAACTGTTCCACTTGACTTAAAGCATTATGCCAGACTGCTGAAATAGTCAGAGGTACCTCAGCTGTAGAAATCAGGTGCTGAAAATTACGCATCCCATGAAAGATTTGAAAACTGATTGTGTTTCTTCTCAGGTGAGGCAGTGCAGTGTTTGACACTGCCTGTTTCATTGAACTGAGGCTGCTCTAATGGAATGTGAGTCATACAGGAAGGAGTACAGCAGCTAAAAAAATGGCAAAAAAAAAATAAAAGGAATAAGAAATACTTTGAGTGATTTAGCAGCCTACTTGGAAACAGAAAATAGAATACTGTTTGGTTTTACGGCAGATGAAGCGTTGGTTTCTTGGTCTTTGAATACATAGAGAACTCTGATTTAGCAGCGCAAGATAATAACTAGCCCTGACTGTAGAAAAGACTATTTATATTAAATATTTTTCTGGCTTTTGAAAATTGAAACTGAGTCACTCCTACTGAGAGATTTTTTCCTTATCTAGCCAGCAACCTGTCCTTTTTCTTTCACTATTTCAAGTTCACAGGCAAAACCCGGCAATGCTGGCTCTGTCTCACTGCCAGGAGGGGTTTACACGAGTGGAAAAGGAAACGGACACCGATTCTTCTTCCTTTTCCACACTTGCAGCAGTCATTGCTGCACCTGCCAGAAGCTTCGCTTTGGGTAAGACCTTAATTCCCTTCCTTCGTCAGGCAAAGCTACAGTGATGGACTTTCGCCTAAACCAGATTAAAGTGTGTTTAGCTGCTCCTCTGCCAAACGAAACCTGCATCCAGAGGAACTTGTGGGCAGATTTATCTGTGGCAAAAGTGCAGTGAGAATCAGTAGGGGCTGGCAGAGTCTTCAGCAGATGTACGCGTTGCCAAAGTGGGTGTCTGGTTACTTCTGTTAAACACGTTGGGTGCCCAGCAGAATACGGAAATAACCTACTGCTGCGCCTCGGGGATGACAAAGTGTTTCCTGATAGAGGTGTGGGTTTGTTTTTTCTGTCTGCGCAGAGTACCTGGCAAAGGTAATCTCAGACTGAGGTATTCCTTTCTCCTCATATTTATCTCATCAGATTTTACAGTGACAGCATAAGAGATAACAGGAGGACTGAGTAAATGCAAAAATCAGTTTGGCACATCTGGAAAAAACACCTGCGTTTCCTTAAATGTTGCGAACAGGTGGTAACTGCAGCTGCCTAAGAAACTTTGTCTTATTCCCATGAAGAATTTTGATTTTTTTTTTTCAAACATCACCAAAGTGAGATTTGTCTAATTTGAGGTGGCTCTGATTTGCAACAGAAGCCTTTTAAAGGGGGAGAGAAAAACACTATAGAAACAACAAGAAGTCCATGCAAACACAGCTTTCTAAACAAACAAACAAAAAACCAAACCCCCAAACACACACACAACTAAGATGGGAGAATCCTACCATCTCCTGACAGATACAGCCTTCTAGCAATAATTTCCAACATCCCCATTGGCTGATACGCTGCAGGAGTGAAAAGGCTTCACAGCTAGTGAGATTTTCATCCTTTATTGGAAGGTCAGAGTAAATTAAATGCACATGATTTTACTGAGAGAAATAGGGGACTGTCACCCAGTGGGTGGTGACCTGTCTCGGGGCTGGAGCTGCATAAGGATCTCTGATCACCATGAACTGTGGATTAATACTGAAATAACTCTTAAAATTCATTCCTACAGCAATGCAGCCATGTGGAGATAAATGACTTTAAATGCACCTTTAAGCAACTGTGGAAAATTCTCAGCTAAGAACTTATTCACATGAAATTGTGATAAAGCTCCGAACACGAACTGAAATGTGAAGAACGTAGCTTTGGGCTTCCTTTCCGGATAGGCATTGCATTTTCACTCTGCACTTAGTGATCCAAACTGAAAACACAAGCGAGATCGAAGGGTAACTGCTACATGCTGCGCTGCATCGATTGTGGAAGCTATTTTACATAGTTCTGGGAATGCACAAATTGCCACAATCTTTTCATGCTTTTATTTATAAAAATCTTGCACAAGCTGTAGGTAGATACTGAGACTAATGCATGAGACAACGGTTTACCTTGTACTTGCAAGAGGACAAGGCGGAATGGCCAGACTGCTTCGCATAAATGGTGCCCTCACAGGCTTACCCCCTCCCTCAGTTCTGTCTTCACTCCCTCTCCCTTTATTGTCAGACTTTTATGACCCATTTTAATTGTACAATTGCCAGTGTGAAGTTTTTGCTTGTCTGAAGAGCACCTTGCAAATCAAGAGAGAGAAATAACAAACGACATTAGTGATTAGTGCTTAATCAGTTACCTTATGACTCTTGGCCTTAGTACTTACTCTGCTTGTGCCAGGAAGTTGGCATTAAAAATTATTTCCTCTTAGATTTCAGCGTGGTGTCACACCTGATGTCTGTAAAACAGCAGCAGGTGGGTGCGTTTGCTTTGAACTACGGATGTGGTCATTCGGTTTGCACGGTAAATTTTCTTTTCTGGAAGCTTTTGAACAGAACGTCCTTCCCTCCTGTGTATATAAATGTGTATCACAGAACGATCGATGGGTTAATTCAGAGGTTCAGGTAATCCTCCTCAGCCTGTCTCTCCCTGTGCTGTGTGCCCATTGTCTTCCAGGGTTTTTTCCCTCTTCTCTCCCTCCTCTGGAGCTTCCACTTCCTTTTCTTGCTCATAATTTTCTGTTCTGTACCACAGCTGTGGAAAACATGCACAGAGAACAAATTTACTCACTTTAGATGCCCGATCTATAAATGAGACAAGCTCTCAAGGATGGAGGAGAAGCCTCTTTCCAAGCACCATCTTCATTCTAATTATTGAAGAAAAGCTTGTTTTAATTAACAAATATTCTTCTGCAAATGTGCTCAGCAGCTCAAAAGAAAAAAAAGTGGATGTAGCAGTTAAAATTAAAAACTAAATAAGTGCACATAAATGCACCGGTTTTCATATTCTGTTGCCTACAAGTGACCTTTCCTCCACTGAGCTTCCTGGGCTAATGCTAAAATGCATTTCTTTAGCTTACCTGCCTTTTCTCCAAACAACAAGAAAAAAAATGTTGCTCCCTTTAATTTCAGTTCAAATTAATGGAAGTCTGGGGGAAAAGAAAGAGTCAAAAAACCCAAGGAAATGTTTTATATTTGGGTTTATCTTTTCATTTTGTGGCAGATGGGTTTTGTTTTTTGGTTTTTTTTTAAGTCTCCTTTTTAGATCAGTATGTTATTTTGTCATTTCTTTGTAAAAGAGTAACAGCTCTGAATCTTTATTATATTGATCATTTTACAAGTTTTCTTCTGGGGTCCAAGATAATACACAGCATTGTTATTGCATTATTATTTTTCATTTATATCCTATCGATTTGCTGCCAGTAACTTACAGGTCAATTTGCAAAAAGATGGGGCATGATTTATTTTTTTTTCTGGAAGATGATGCCACAGTGGGAATGCTTTTATAAGGCTGTCAGATCTCTAGGTTTGCCTTTCCTTCTCTCAGGAGTGCAACACATTCGTGGGTTAGTGGCACGGTTCCACCTGGATTTACACCTGGTGTATCCATGACTTTCAAATAATTCATATGAACAAGCGGCTATACACAAGGCTACACTGAAACTGGAGTTCTCCTCCTGGGGAATGGCTCTTTTCTCACCTCTCTCTCTATAAATCAGTAATCATATACGAAGTCAGTATAGCTACACTGATGTAAAAGAGATGAGAGGGGACGCTTCACGTGTCTAATCATCTCCAAATGGCAAGGGCTACAAAGATAGATGAAAAATTATTTTTGGCACCGGCCAGACCAGTGACTTATTAATAAGTAATATTAACATCGATATAAATAATTAATACAGTTATTAGTATTAGTGCATATAATTAGTAATCATTATTACTATTAACGTTAATGATTAATAGTATTAATGAATATGGCAATTGAATTATTAACTTCTTACAGTAACTTTAGTAAGGGATCTTTGACTTTCATGTGAAAAAGTTTCTGAATATTAGTTTCAGAACATTAAAGTTCTAGTTTCAAAATTTGTCCTCCTTTGTAAGAATCAGAGATGTTTCAAAATGGTCAAAATCTATTTTTTCCATAGACCTCAGTCGCCTTTGTTATTTTTTGTCTGATAGTTTAACAAACACAAGGAGTTTAATGTTCTGCTTTAATGTTAAATATTGTTTTATAAATCAAATAAATTATTTTCCACCAAACCTGAATTTTACCGTGTTTCAGACTCCCGCAAAAGGAGAGTCTTGAGTCTGTCAGTAATTTGTGAAAACAAAGTTTGTGCTTTCCTCCTTTCAGCAAGAATACCCAGCAAGAACGGGAGATTTGGCCGGAGTTTCTGTGTTCTAGCAGTCAGACGTTTAGAACAGATCCCAAACCCTTTTTACAGTGGTGAATATGGGTATTTATTTCTTGACTCGAATTTGACATCAGTCAACACTTTTAGAAGTTGTGATATTTGAAAAAAATCAATGAGCAGAATGCTGAACTGAGCTTGGTGCTTATATACTGTCTGCAATCTATGAGCAAACACATAGAAAAAACCATCATTTCCAATATTCTCTTTCAAATCTGGCAACTTAACCATTGCCTTCCTTCACTGTTTTTTTTTGTGAAGAAGTAAAAAACCAATGAAATATATGTTGCCTAAATGTCTATCTCTAAAGAGTGATCGTGGGCAATAAATAATACATTGCTTGCTTACAATTTTTTCAGAAGTAAAATACAGTCCCTGAGTTAAGGGGTGGCCCTTAACATAAGTATTAAACTCTTTTTTTCTGGAAATTCTCTATTTAATGCCCTTTCACTAGCCCTAGTCCTATGCAACGTAAGATGGGTCCATTCCTGGCACGGCAGAGTGCCTCCTTCCACAAGCAGCAGGTCCCTGACGGGTTACTGATGCGCTCTCTGTTGACTGAGCTCTTAGAGTGTGAATAGTTTGTGGCAGGATCCCAAACGATGAATAAAGGTTCAGATCTGTGTTGGGGATAAACATGTTTATATAGCTTTAGCACCATTACTTAACATTATTACCCACAATAAAGTATCTGTCCAGGAAATTTTTGTATGTAAAGCCATCCTCACTTTTTGCTAAGTTATGGAAGTACGTTACAGTGCTGTGGCAAAAAAAAACCCAAAACAACCAAAAAACCCAAACTCAAACACTTTTATACAGTGCTATTACAGAAGAGCTGCCCAAGCAAATCAAGTTATCGGGCTGCACATCAGAGCCTTAATCATCTGAGCGTGAAGAAGCAAACACAATAGTAATTCAGATTATAATAACCTCTAATTTAAGTTCAGGCGGTGTTGCGGAACCAGCAAAAAAACTTTGCATAGATGTTATCAATGGTTCGCTAACCGTCAGTCGAAATTTCACTACTTCCCAGGTGCCATGGGTAAAACGTGTATCTATAAGCTGCTCTTCTGGTGTTGAGAAGTCAAAATTTTGTGCTAGATCAAGTCATGTAGATTAAATGTCAACAGCCGTAAACTGTAACAACTTGGAAACTCAGTTCCTGGATTGTTCTGGACCATTCTAATTCTTCAAAAATCTTTTATATGTCTTTTGATATCGTTAAGGAATTTCTATGATGACAAATTATTGTGTGATAATTTAAATAGTAAAAAAAAAAGATCCAGAATTCTTCCTTAAAATAAAGATTCATTGTCACAATCTAGAAGCGGCTGAAGCACTGAGGAGATGCGTTACTGCGCAGAGGACATCCTACCCTCGGCATAAAAGCAGCTTCCGAGTGTTCCGTTGCGTTTCCAGTCATGCAGAAAACCCGGCGTTCAGAAACATCGGGGCATTTGTACCCAGAGCCTCCTTGCCCTGTACAATTTCACAGTGTTTACAAATAATTCCGCTCGTTTATTTTCTGTTCCTCCCTGTTGATCTGGAATGTATTTACAAAATCCGTCTGTGTGTGCAGTTTATATTGCTAGGTTTGGGTTTCTTTCCTTAACAAAATATAAACTGTCCCAAAAAACTACTTAAATGTTTACAATGGAAGGAGAAACCAGGTGTCCTCACGGCTTCTCGGTTTGCTGCAAGCCCACTAAAGACAGGAGTAGTTCTACAGGTTTCGAGGGTGTGGCCACGTAGGATGTTTCTGGACAAAAGCTAGAAGTGTGTGTTTGCAAGGATTTTTTCCCCCCTCAGACTTCATTTCTGTACCTGTCTCTAGCCCAGCAGCGAGAGGAAAGCCGTGATCTGTACAGTTTCTCTTTTCAATTTGGAAGTTATTCTTTTGTCAGGAAACAATGCTTTTAAAATAAATTAATAGGAAGAAAAACTTGAATTTTGTTGTTTACGACAGAACATTGGGGCTGACCGTCTAATTCCACTGTCTCTGGCGCATGATCTGTGATTCGGAAGTATGTCCTAGCACAGCCCCGATTCCCAGGTTTCCTGTTCGTGAGAGTTTTCTCTTTTTGGCATTCTGAACGTATCTAAATATCACAGGAATGAATCTAGTTATTTGGTTTTTCAACTGTGGGTGGTTTTTTTCCATTTAATCATACTTCAGAAAACCATTTTCCAGGGACTCTTAATTAGGTCTCTGAAAATTAAGTACACAGACACCAGAAGTACCTTGCTTTCCCCCATGACGTCCATCAGTGTTATTAAATGACTCTAATAACACCACAGTTGCTGGGAATCCTGTTGAGATTTAACAAGTGGCCATATGCTACTTTCTACTAGAAAAAAAGTAGAGGGGAGGAAAACACACCTGAAAACCTGTCACACGTGGCCAGAGCTCAAGGCTGATTACGTTCCCCCTGTTGTATCCCACATACCTGGGTGATGTTTTTGCAAGGGGACAACTCATTAGCTGCAAGAAAGGAAGTAGCGATACTCTGCAGAAAGATGGGATCCCGGCGTGTTTTCCATCATGAAGGTATTTGTTACTGGCTATTAGTAATTCCCATTTTTCCCTGCAAATCTCACTGGGTCCAGAACAAAAAAAATCCCATTAGCCCATCGTGTGTGAATTTGTGGTGGGAAGGAGACACAGACCGATGCACAGACCGTTCTCCCCCTCTCCCCTCAGCATGCTCTGTGAGAAGGAATCCTTCAGCCTGTGAAGGGCCAGAGAACTGATTAAACACTATGAAATCTGTTTTTGTAAAAGATACAGATTTTAATGTGGTATCACCTGCGTGTGTGTGCATTTGCCATTTGTTTATGCATAATTTAACCTATTTCCTAATTGTTATTCCTTTGAATTCTCAGCATATTATTTTCAGGGTTTTGTGTTTCTGTAAGTAAATATGCTCTTAATTTGAAAGCAGCTGCTAAGGCTGAAGGAGACAGCGGATCCTGGCCCACGCAGTGGTTTGCGGTTTTGTGGGAACTGGGATCCCTTGCCTCACCCAGTGGCAAAACATCTTCTTGCTTGGGAGATTAACAGCCCCTGCTTTTGAAGGTCTGAACGCACCAGCTTAGAAAATCCAGGGGGGAAAGGCAAACAAACAAACAAGCTCACGAAGCGGCATTTAGTTTTGTCGTTAAATCCAGCGAAGGTCAGGATTTGTTCCTGGATACTTAGAGACGACTTGATGAATCCTGTCCCCCTCACGTGCATAACGCGTTATCTGCGCTTCCAATTCCTGCAGAGCCAGCTCTGTTCTGCCTGTCCTGTGCCTGCAGCTGCTTGCAGGAACTCGTTAACCACTCGCGATACAATTTCTTTCTATATCGTGGAAACCATCAACTGTCTGTGAAACCCCTTGTTCCAAGACTAGAAAAGCACTCACTCGCTGTGGGACTGCAGAAACCTCAAAGGTCTTGACTGCCTGCTTTAGGAAATGTCCTCCCTGTGTTTCGGGGAGAAGAGGTGGAGCACAGTCCTTGGGTCAGGACATACCAGATTCTCAACTCGCTGCCAACTGGTAGCATCCCAGTTAGAGGAACTGTAGGTGGTCCATGGCTACCTTGCAAGACAGCTGGTTTTGCTGGACTAATATATCCTTTTCTTTTGCACAGTAACTTTTATTCAGCGAATTAAAGTGCTGGAAGTTGCAGCTGAACTTAGTCACCAAGTCCATTCTGTTAGTCTCTGATTAGCACTGCAGGATCTTGTCTTCTTTTCAGCCAGAACATTCCCTACTCTCTTGTTAATACTCCCTTTAGGAACATATGATCATGATCTTCTTAAAATATTTATATCACTTCAAGTATCTGTACCAAAAAAAGTCCCTTTTCTTTCTTTTTTTTTTTTTTTTTTTTTTTTGGCAGGATGTCTTCACCACAAAGGACAAATCAATTCTGAAGCGAGTCCTAGTGCTTCTTTTTAACAATTAGCCTTCCTGTTTCCCATGGCTCTTCCTTTTTAATAAGGTCTAAACACATCAAGTCATTCTGGGATATTCCTAAAGTATTTAGCCACCTAAGGACAGACTTGGGGATCTTCAAAAACTTCTAAATTGATTCAGAATAAATCAACACACACATTTCATCCCTGAAACATGGTACCAAAGGGAGTGTCAGTTTTTTATCTTTCGGTGACTTCAGATCAGGGCTTGGTGCCTTGTTGGATTTGCATATACTCAGCACAGGATACCTGGGTGAATTCCAGGGCCACGCAGAGAGGTTATTTACCATGTGTTGTACAGTTGGTGAATCTAAATGATCTAATGCCCAGAAAATCGCTTACTCTACATAATACTCTTGACCTTTTCCTCTGTCACTCATTTGTCTGCACTCAGAAAAGGCTGGCACGTGGCTTATTTTGTTGATGGCATGCTGTGTGTCCTAGAATCATCATTACTGCGCTGTGATTCGTTACACAGTCATTACAGCACTATTAGAGACCTCAGTCTCGGTCTTTATGTGGTCACAGGCAGAGTTTTCCACGGGTTATGATTACTGTCACACTGTCTTGCACTGTTGAGCAAACGCTAGGCAGCAACTGCAGGAAGGGTTACTTGGCACTGAACCTGTACACAGCAAGTTGGTGAAATATGTTTCAGAAGTATAATTCACCCATCCACCAGAGCACAATAAAACACCATCTTTATTTCTGATTTTATTGATTCTGTCTGCTCTCATCTGGTGCCTGAACATTTTATGTGTTCACACTGTTTTTTTCTAATGCAATAAAAAGAGCAGACAGAATTTTGCCCTTTGTTTAAAATGTTTTGCCACATTTAGAAGTAAATAACAGCCACTTCTTGTGTTTTATATTTTCAGAGTTATAAGAGAAAGCAATGTTTTGATACTAAGCATGCTCTACAGGATCCCATCTGTGCTTTAATAGGAACAGTCTCTTTCTAACACCTGATTTTTCTCTAGCTCATATATGAGCCTGTCTGTCTACTTGGAAAGTAATGTAACTCTGTTAGAAGTGAAGGACTGCATTTCCTCATTATGCCAGCCTACCATGAATCAGGTGGCACAGGTCCCTGTCCCCATAAAAATCTCCCCTTATGGCATTTGAGCCTTGCTTGAGGTTCTTTCCAACCTAGTACTTCATGGTTCTACGGTACTTTGTCGACATCTGCAATTGCCGTGGAAGTGGATATGTGTGTCCTTATTCCTCTGACAGTTGTATTACTGAGACAGCAGCAGCATCCCTTAGGTGTGGTCCACTAAACACATCCCCTTGTCCACCTAACTGTTACCCAGCTTGCTGGGAGAGTCCCCCACCCCACCGGAAAGGTGGCAAAGATTGCGCTCATCAGTTTGTGCCCTGCTTGGATCGTTTCCAAAGTGTGGTAGTGCCCAAACGTCGGTCTCAGCCCACAAATGGGAGTTGAGAGTTGGCCACCAAGTCTTAGGTACTGTGTTCTCTGGCTTAGTAAGACACGTCTCTGGGAGTTAGGGACACGTGTTTCTTCATGCATACTGAAGAAAAACAGGGAGAGGAAAGATCTGGCTTCCAGTCCCTACATAAATGGAGTTTAAATCATTTACATTTAACTCAGTGAGCAGAGCTCCTCACTTTCAGGCAGATATGTCTTTTGAGAAACAAGCTGACACTGATTACCAAAACAGATCGTGGAACTACAGCAAAAAGCAGTGTTCTGCCAGAGATAAAGGGAGAGGAGGCTGGCAGGGAGAACAATGGCACAAGAAGAGTGGTATTATAGCAGGCAAAGCGGGGGGAGAGGGAAAAGCATAAGAACTGGAAGAGTCTTTAAGGGACATAATGCTGTTTAATGGGGCAGAAACTGAGAGACGAGTGACTTACAAGCCACTGTAGATTAGCATTTTTTTCAAGACAATTTGTAAAAGGTAACGAGTTGTAGATTAAATGCTTTGATTCGCCTTTTTCTGACTCTGCCTGTGTATTAGTGTCATTGATTTAATGTAATAACCTCCACTAAGCCGCTGTAGGCTGCAGCATGTTTTCGTTGACCTTAAAATAAGGAAAACATATGATTCTGGAAATTGAAGCATTTCAACCTTTACTGGCTTAAAGGTAAAATAAAGAATTATAGATAAATATTTTCCTATCACATGATGAATCAAGGCTCATGCATCATAGGAAGTCCAAAACAATACGGTTCATTTAATTTCAGCCCACATCTCATTTCTAACATTGTATTAAAATGAAAATCTTTATTCCTAATTCTCTATCAGTGGAGGTTGGATGAGCCTCGGATTCCAGGTATTCCCATAATGGGAGTTATGGGAATTATTGTCTTTGCAACATAGAAGTACCTACGATGAGAAACGGTAGCAGTTTTACTGGTTCTTTCTGCTTTCTTTCCTTTCCTTCTTACTCCTTTCTATCCAGTGTGGCAGAAATGCAATCTAAGTGAGGAGCAGAAAGGCAACCCACATTAAGTTAACAAGTGAGGGGAAAAAAGTCAATATTTCAGGCTTTAAAGGAGCTGATACTAGTAAAAAAAACCCTGTGCCTGCAATACAAAACCAAAAGATATCAAACATCTTAAGATACGCTTTCACAAATCAAGAAAGAACTTAAGTAGAAAAAAAAACTCAACCCACTCTTCTGGAGTGTGTCCCTAAGATGAGAAACTAGGAAAACCTGCAGGTGTAAAGCAAGCATGAGATGGTTGTCAGCGTAATGTCAGCTTCCAGCAGAACAGAAATAACTCAGAAGTCTTGGGATGAGTTCTCTACTGCCTTGAACATCGTACAGTCTTTTAATCAGAACCCAGAACAGAGAGTTCCCAGCCAGCCACAAAACACCACCCGCCAGGAAGAGGACAACTGGAGAAATGCGGCTTTACCAGCGTTTAAGATCTAAAACAAATACTGATGAGTATCTGTATCAGCTCATCAAGCTGATGAGGTTCAGCCTGAATAGTCACCTTTGGCACTTTTCTTTTTCCTTTCATGTAAAATGTATTTTGGCTTGTAATTTGCTTCAGCATGCTTCTATAAATCCTCAAAGGATCCATCTTGGGAGCACTTTCAGGCTGTGACCTTTGGTTACAGACGGAGGAGGTGCCTGTGCCTGTATTCTCATGGCCTGCAGTACGTACTGACAGTAACGGCATTTTTCCAGTTCTTTTGTAAGCGGTTCAATTTTTGCATATTTGTGTGACTTCACGATACTGTTAGCCTTTTGTAATATACAGTATTTCTGCCAATTCTTTTAATCTAGGGATTTAAATGCTGTACTGCGTATCGATAAACACATTATGGTATTTAAACCAGTACGCTGCAATGTCGTTCGTCAGAAATGAAAAATGCACAATAATCTATGACGTGAGGCTATTAATTTATCCGCAGAGGCAAAACCACACGCACTGCTTGACTGATAAGCCAGCTTCTGTCTCTCGTGGTCAGAGGTAATTCTTTTTCCTTATTAGCTGTGTGTTGGACCTTGGGTTTACGGATTTTGTCCCTGGTGCCAGCTTACGTGTAGCAGCTTTGTAATGTGGAGTATCCTCTAACGAGGATACACAGCCACTACCAGAGTAATTTCAATTAGCACTTGGATTAAATGTAAAACTGATTTCCAGGGGTAGCAACCAGTGTCTTATTGATTTAATTGTTTTGCGCCTATGGAATTTGTTCCTTAGAACTTACCGGAGAAGGATGTAAGATACAACTTTAACCTCTCTGTTTTTCTCTTTCTCTGGTGTATCACATTGACCGTCCACCTTTGCAACTGAACTACTAGGCCCACACTTACTGAGAGGAATCAACAGAAAAAGATTTTTGTCTTCTGAGCCCCTTAAAGAAACTTTTTAGCCCAGTTTTTGGAGCAATACTTACGAAATAATTTTTGTAAAATTCTCCTTTTAATTCTTGATCATGCTTAGATACACTAGATTGCAAAACAACCCCCCTTTCTAACTTCAACAGCCTCACTGGAGTGACTAAACACTCTGCCACCTTTTCACTATCAAACCATAATTATAAGTATAATTATAATTAATTCTAAGACATCAAATTATAGCAGGTTATAGGACAGCCTGTTTCCTTTTCACTCAGACTTGGCAGTCTCCTTGCTTGCTTTGACTCGCATGGAAGGATACACAGGTCTACAGGAACTTACCAGTCTAGGAGCATGTTTTTTTTAAGTAGTGTATTTTTGCAAGGCCAGGTAGCCAAGCCCATGACCTACAGGACTATGCTTAATAACAGCTTCATATAAACATCTTCCATAAACTGAAATGCACAGAAATGCTGTATTCAAATATAGGAACATTAACAACCACGTTTGCATTTTTCATACACTCCCCATTTGTTCTTCTAACCATCGCAAAAACCAAATCAGTGGGGTTTGTTATACATTTGACATAGATGTTTTACATATTTCCGTGAAAAGGCCTGCACATACCCGAATATGCTGCTGTTAAATCAGTCACAATTCAGCAAGCAGGTTACCTACACAAGAACCTATGTCAGGTCAAACCAGCTCCTTCTACTGGACACGTATTGCCTCACACTGAAGACACCCAGGAGAGCACAAGAGAATTAATTGCATGGTAACAATTACAGTGCTCTTTTTAAAGTTCTTTTAATCATTTTTCTCATTAAGTTCAGGAGAACACAAAGGATCAACAAACAGTGGAATAAATGAGAACATGAAGATGCAAAGTTTGTCTTTACCTTTTTCCCAAGGACGACTGACAGCATCGCTGACCCTCGGAGCAGCGTCTGTTGGCTTTGCAGCACCAAAACATCTTCTGGTTTTGCTTCAAAGCAAGCCCTCAGTTTTCTGCTTTTCATTAATTAAAATCAGAATGAAGTTCAGCTGAAGACTTTAAACTTTTCCTACTGCAGCTGCAGCACTGAGTTAAATTAAATGGGGCAAACCTGAGATTCAGTGGAGTCAGCAAAAGTTGTTCTGTTAACTTCATTCAGTCCGTCTTCCTGCAATGCCCCTAGATTTTTAAGGAATAAGTTTCCCTAGCGCTTACCATGAGACTGACTTGTGACAGAAAATATTAATTCCTGTAGTGCATGATCCCGTTTACACCACCTATAGTGTCTTGTCTCCGTGTTATACCAGGGCCACATAATTACTAGTGAAGAAAACTGAACTGTGGATAATGTTTACAGAGAACGAAAACTGCTCTGCTGCCTTCAGTAGGATCAGGATTTCACTTAGTATAATCTTGTACGTGGAGGATGTGTAGAGTTTTAGTGTACTTGTGTTTATTATGTTATTTCAATAAAGATTTAACTTCCAGTTGGGGTAAACAAGTTCTCAGGAGTAAGAAATCCCATTAGCTTTAATGAAACCATGCTGATACGCACTGCCTGGACAGCTGGTTTATTTCATATCTTTATTGTAGTATTATGATTTTTATTGCCTTTTGACTAATTCAGCTTCTGTACCATCCCAGGCATGTATGGATGGCTGGTCTGAGAGAAGAATAAGGACAAAAAATGTGCTTATTCCAAAGAAACATCAAGAGGAATATCAGTAAGCCACTTTAAAATATGAAAGGACAGGATCGAGAGAGGTTGAAGAGCCTCCCTGGTGCCTGCTCCCTTCCACTCGGTGACACAGGGCAAGGACACACCTTGCTTAGGGTCAGCTGAAAGCAGCAGAAAACGTTAATGCAGCGCACGGAGCTGTAGCACCTGAGGAGGGGTGTGCTGGATCTCTAGAGCTGCCAGAGAGGACGGTAGTTTCCTGGAAGTGTGAAATAGCAAGTTGTGGTTAATTTGCTGATGTTGGAAGGTATTGGTGGAGGGGGCCAGGCATGAGTTCACGACCCTGTGGTGAGATACCTTCTGAAGGACAGTTATAGCTCTGCCGCTTGCAAGGCTGCAGTTAGTCACATTGGCTTCACAACCTGCATCTTCACGCTTAGGGCTGGCAATAGCAGTTTTCTAATATTTTCTTGATACAAGTGCTGATAACTCCATGCTTCATAACTGACCAAATGCTTGTTCTCCATAGCAGGGGCTGGAACAAATGTGGCCGTTAGGCCAAATAATAAAAGCAGGGGAAAAAAAAGGAGCCAACTTTCCTTTTCTTACTGTAACCTTTAGAAGGCATTGCTAGACTTTTTCCATTCAAGGTGTATTTAAGAAGGTTCAAGGTATTTTACTTTTCTGTGAGTAACGTGAGCAGATCAGCTTTGATGTATTGCTCGGTGAGGTGGAAAGACGTGCACTATGTAGGTAACATCGGGGGCTCTCCAGCTGGAGTTGGTGTTGCCTGCACTTCAGCCTCTGCTAGTGAAGTTCCGGTTTTGTTTGCCTCACCCGAGGGGAGAAGGGGGTATAACTTTGTCGTGGTTTGCCAGATTAAGCCCCGTGAGAGATCTTTACTATGAAATGACAAAAAGTATCCCTTCAGCCACAGACTGTGGCATACAGATGTACGGCCCTCTCTGCTTAAAGGAATCCATTTCTGCAGACCATGCAGACCCGGGGTTTGGGCACAGGCAGCCACAGGAACACGTCATATGAAGGTGGTCCAAGCTGCCTCCGAGTGCACCTCTGTTTCCTTCTACACCCCTGCCACCCCTTTGAACGGAAGCTACTTGCCCATGATGAGTGTTTAATAAGCAAGACTTATTAAATTATTATGGTCTTGTATTTCTGTTAGTAGAGAGGCAGTTAGGAAGATTTCTATTCCAAAAGAAGGCATACATTACATACGGAGAGAAAGAAAGAAAAAAAATGCTAAAAAAATAAAAGGCAGCTTTCATATGTGAGTGTGGCCACCAAAGAGATAAGTGAACGAAATA
The DNA here is from genome assembly GCF_000710305.1 of Buceros rhinoceros silvestris. Classification (NCBI taxonomy): domain Eukaryota; kingdom Metazoa; phylum Chordata; class Aves; order Bucerotiformes; family Bucerotidae; genus Buceros; species Buceros rhinoceros. The sequence goes on along the minus strand of NW_010410081.1, from coordinate 28,843 downwards.
CCGACATAAGGAAAAGAGAGGAAGGTCGCTATCCCAAGGGAGAGCAATGTCAGATGGCCACAAGCACAAATTCAGTATTTTGCAGATACAAATTTTATTCTTCCCCTTTGATTTTTTTTAGCATAATTTGCACTGCAGCTTATTTTCATGGCCATTGGGAGGTTGGTAAAGAGCCAGGTTGCTCTAAAGGGAAAATATTTAAATGTGTTCGTACAGTGGGATATTCAGAGATATTGTTCACATTAAACCTACTCAGATCTTTTATGTCTACTGGGATGACAACAACCATAAAAAGCCACCTGAGGCTCACCTGTAAGAGGTGAGCCAGCCCTTACCTTCAAGACGGAAATACTCTCTCCTTTTCCTTGTGTAGTTACAAAGCATGTGTATAGATCTACCTGTGGGTTGGACACCACTTATGCTTTAATTGAACTACGTTTCTCTGCTGAATGGAAATTTTCAATGGCAAAGTGAGAACATTTTGGCTTTGAACGGGAAGAGGAAGAGACATTTAATAACTGCAACTAGCTGCTTCAGAAATAAACAGATATTGACTGCACAGTCATTCCTGGCAAAACTAAAAAAAATTACCTTAATCACGGGTAACGGGAACTGTGCATAGACACACATTTGAAACATTTACATTTCAAGCACCAGAAAGTACTTTTTCCTCCCTTCAGAAAAGCTAATGTGGCATAAAAAATAGTTGGGTAAACTGTTTATGTTAATTCTATACAACTGAACAACCTGCGTTCCAGGTTTTGTTTCACTTCACAACCTTTTGTGTTTTTCTTCTGCCGTATTACATTTGTTTTCTGGACATATTCAATTTTGCTTTCACAGGAGGTAAAAATAATAAAAGAAAGCTTATGGTAGAACAGCAGGAAACAAATATAGCTGTCTGTGAGAAATGACACTCGCACATTTTTCACTGATCCTTGAAAAATTAGATGAGCCCCAGACTTGCTTTTGGATTTATCTTTGCTGGTTGTGCGAATGTGTTGAGGTGTTCCCAAAGTACCCTAAACAAACAAGCTCTCTGTTTTGCCTCCTTTTCGTGGTAGGGGCAAAGAAGAACAAAATGAAATCTCAGACTCAGTTGCTTAGGAAACTGATAAAGGTGTAGGAGAAAGATGTTTCATGCTGCAGAATGTGTCATAAACAAAAATATTAAGATTTAAAACCACAACATCTTAGCTGCCTTGGCCAGAAACGGGATAGACACAGTATTCTTAGAACAGCTATTTCTTCACTCTTTCTAATCTCTGAAGACACGGAATTTAACACAGAAATCAGAACTCTCACACACCCTACAGCCAGCTCTTCCCAAAATGATGAAACCCCTTATTGATTCAATTTATTACTCTGTCCTGAAGCAGAAAAAGTGACTCGGCATTTATTTATTTAGTACTTTCACCCTTGTACTGAAGTTTGCTTTTGTCTGACGTGCTCCCGTTGAAGAGCGATGGAGAGCAGTGGCAGGGCGTACTGAATATGGCCTCCTGGAATCCCCGAAGCACCTGCAACGACTGCTGTGTTTTCTTCTCTGGCTACCCACTGTATCTCTGAGCCTGCAGGACTCGCACTGCCAGGCCTGTTCACGTGGTTGTTTTTAATTCTGCAGTTAGGGATTTGCCAGTTACGACATAGAACACAAGTAGCAGTATTGACACTTTCTCCATTTTGAAGTCTGTTCAGGATGTGGCTTCAGGTGTTTATATTTACAAGCAACCCTTAATTTATGTTCATAGTGTGCATTTTAATTTATGAGACAGAGAAAAAAATCGTAGAATCATGCAAGTTGGAAAAGACCTGTAAGCTCACCAAGTCTGACCATTAACCTAATATTGCCAGTCCACCGCTAAACCACTAAGCACCACACCCATGCGCCTCTAAACACCTCCAGGGCGGTGAGGAGCTGACCTGCTGCCGGCTGTTGAGCGAGGGGTCGAGCATAGGCAGGAGGCAGGAAGGGGGCTGTCCCCCTTCCCCAGAACTGTCCCCCAGGGTGGGACTGACGCTGCTGTAACGCAGTGATCCATCCTGAGAGGTCCCGTGTCTCATGAACTAACATTTCTGGAATCAAGAATCTGCAAAGTGGTTCTAACAACGTACTCCATCACTTCCTGTCACTTTTTATTCGGTGCAAGTAAGACAATTTCTGAGATGGGCAATGAAAAGCAATACAGAAAATCTAAGACAAATGATCATAAATGGCCCTGCTGAGAAACTAGATCATATGTAATTTAATAGAGGTAGAAGGTCATTCTAAACACATTATATATAACAGCACAGAGCAAACAGCCAATGCAGATCCTGTGTTATTGAGATTGAAAAATCACACACTTAAAATAAATTAAAAGAAAAGAAAAAGTGAGAGAAGGGCTTGGTAGGTAGGTTGTTAATCCTATTCAATATTACATTTTTTAAAAATCTAGTAGTTATTTGGCATATATTTGAGGAGACTAAGCCACAGATATCTGCAAAATATTTACAAAGTTTAAGTGCTCAACAAACGGAAAGCCAGATCTTTCTGCATAAATGCCATTCTAGGCACCCAGAACTGGAGCACCAAAGTCATCCGTCACTCTCAGGAGTCCTGCATTCATCCTGTTTTGGAGCGTACACCAATAATTCAAATTGAGATTGAAGACAGCATTTAATAAGGGAAGAAATACAGGAGCTATCGCCTATATTAAATATCGGCAGAGTAAACCCCAGAGAGCGCTGACTATTTTATCTCCTTTAGGAGCTGAAAAGCTATATGCGCGTGTTTTCACAGTAGTGTTCCTACAGAACGTGTGTGCATTTTCAATCACACAGGGATTTTTTTTAAATGTCGTTTTTTCAGTGATATTTGAAAATGTTTCCTAGAAATGACCTCAGCATGCTTCCGTACGTTAGACTATTATTGTTATATTAATTATGAAAAAATTGAAGGAGCCGCTGGTAGTGGTATTTTATGAGGTAACAGCAGGTTTAAGGCTACCTGTTAGGCCAGCTGTGTAGGATACAGCCAAAACTGCAGGCACCGTGTCTTCATCTCCTGTCGCTGCAGAAGCACTAAAATCTCACCACACGGTTTTTCATACGTACCGTATGCACCATATGCTCCGCTTGCAGATATTAATGCGTAATGCCACGTTTCAGGTGGGATGTTCATCTCACTGACCTTACGTTGTGTTGTATCACATTTGGAAACCAAGTATCTGTAGATGAATTTTGCAAACACTGATGAGATGGGACACATTTGAAATTTTCTAAATGTGATTAGTGTTTCCTTAATAAGAAAAAAACCCCACCCAAACACAAAAACAACCCACAAAAACAACTTTTAAATCACTCTTAGTAGCTCTGTGATTTTTACCTAACAGAACTGCTCTGCAAGGGCCTGGTGGCTACACTTAGCCACCAGCAGCTGTACAGTATTTCATCCAAACTTCGAGGCGTAAGCATCCCATATACACGTGAGAAGGGTTGTTTGTATAGATGTGCCACACCATTCCACACGTTCACTTGAAGATGTGCTCAAAACTACTAAAACATTTTTCAGCATTTCAGCCAGACACTAGTAAATACAGATGTGGACCACTCCCTGTACACCGCCGGTGCGGTTTTCAGAGACGGCGTTGGATAAGACTCGAAAACCTGCAAGAGCACGTGCCCTGCTGCCATCTGCCATTGCAAAGCAGAGCAGGAAGGACTCTTCCAGCATCTCTGATCTACCCGACACATCTGCGGGATGGAGAACCCCATTTTCCTGCAGATTTCTTGCCCCTGAACTCCACAAACCTCTCCCTGTGCATAACAGAGGCCAACCTTTTACTGGTGCTCCGGATAGGCCCTAAATGCGAGAAGGAGCTGTAATTTTCCTTTGTTGCTGGTGTTGCAGCAAATCTCCTTACTGCAGCTAAAGAAATTCAGTAAGACTTCCCTGTTTTCCTTCATCGTCTCTGTTTTTCAGACAGTCTCAAGTTTCCATGCCCTAAAAATGTGTTTTTCTTACTTTGAACATGAGATGCATATCTTCTGTATACTTTTGAAGGAAAAATTAGACATTAATCCAACCTGTGGAACTCGTGATTCCCATCCTCCACGAGAGAAAAATCATCCCCTCCTAGATTTTCACTTTTATCTCCCATTTGGTGGTTTTTCAGATCCCTCTGTTCCTCCAAATCGTCCTGTGGCGCTTGCATTGAGCCTGTCTTGGAGGTACCCACTGAGACAGATGCTTTTAAAACCTTGAAGAATCAGATGTCTTCCCGCTAGGGCAATTTCTGCTTGACTTAACCAGGCTGCTCTTCCCATGCTTTTCCCAGCTTAAGGGTCTGCCATGTGCTAGCAAACCACATTTCATTTCATTTTAAATTCTTCAAAATATTCATCGTGCAGAGAAAGCTAAAGAGATATTCAGATCTTCGAGTCTGTAGAAGTGGAACTATGCAATAATGCTGAGAAGCATTACATGATTTAAAAACAATACAACAAATTATCATTCCACAGTTTCACTCTTCATGTCTGTTAGTCCAGAATTGGCTGCGCAAAGCACTGTAGAGTATTTTCTTCCTCAATGGCATTTTTTTTCCCTGCCACATACGCTATTTGGGTCTGTCATGTGAGTTGATCTTAAAATTTTGCAAGTTTCTAGATGAAAGCAAGATCTGATCTGCTGTTTGCAGCTCAAGCCCATCTCTGATGTAAACGGTACTGCGTTAGCTTATATTACTAAGAAAGCGTGAGACATAGTATTTAAAGTTACATGATGTACACTGTGGTATCTAAAGTTTTCCCGTGTGTGAATTTCTCCCTTACACAAGTGGCGGTGTGAGGAAAACTGGTTGTTTCATTTCTGAATTTTCAGCTGGCATGCGATAAGCAGTCTATCAATTTTTCTCACAAAGTCACATTGAATTTATTGTTTCCAATACATTGAGAAACGCGTGACTTATGTGAGTCAGTGTGAGATGAAGTGCCAGAGAAAAAGTCCAAAATAACTCAGATGGAACCGTTTTAAGAGGGGCTGTTATTTTCAGCACCTAAAAAGATCAGATATTTGCTGCTTGAAATCAGCATTTGAATTTCTGTAGGAGACCATGGAATGGATTGCGTTTAATTTATCTCAGTGTCTGCAAAGGAGAAAATTCAAAACTAGTTTAAAAAACTTGAAAGAACATACAAAGGAATATAACTTGCAGATCCAGCTAACCTCCTCTAGCTAAAAATATACCCTCTATCAACAGTGAAAAGGAATGTGGATCTTTAGCGCTTTTAGCAAAATCTCTAGAAACTAAAACAAATGATGAGAAGAAGTTATTTGGTATTTCACAGCTCTGGAGATCTGCGAGCATTTTTACCTCCTGCTTAGAGCATTCCTGTGAAAACAAAGAAAGAGCCAAACAAAAAGTGTGGAGTTATGTTTCATCTAAACAAGGCTTACACAGCTACAAAAAGCCCCAACATTTTCTTTCCCTCAAAATAAACCAGAGTGTGATGGCTCGATTTCTGACAGAAAATGTCAGCACCCTGTTTAAAACTGAAACCCACAAGTACGTTGGCCACTGCTAAAGTGCAGCTGAGAAAAACAGAAGCATGCTCTACCATTTACGGAAATTGTTCAAAAGGCGGCTGAGCGCGTCGCAGTGTCTCTCACATGGTTCTTACGATGGTCTTAAACGGAATCACAAGGACCACTTGTGGTGTCCTTCATACTTCTTTGACACAGCGCTGGTTTCCAGCCAATGCGTATGGGAAATAGGAGCTCAGAGGAGCTTGCCCTTGCAAGACAGTAAGTTTGTGTTATGGTTTGCTATTGCAGATAGAAGAAATAGGCTAATTCAAGGTTATAAACTTTCCGCCCGGCTCCCACCGGCAGGAGGAGGAGGGACGGAGCGGGGGGAGAAGGAGAAAGCTGTGAGCGCGCAGGCAGAGACTGGAACTCGCTGTATTGAGCACAGCCACATGGGCAGCCGGCGTTGCTGTTAGTGAGGCAGAGAACTTCTTCTGCATTCCTTCAGCAGTATTAAGAGACTGGCCATAAGTTTTTAATATTCATTTTAGGTTTAAAAAACCACAGCAACTGATACCCATATGCATTATGCAAAACAACCGCAATATCTGCAGGCTTCAAAATAAAGATAAACAATGTTGTTTCCCTTTACTTTTTTTATACGATTTTATATAAATAAGATTAATAATACCTGCTGACAGTTTTTTCCTTTAAAACTCTAGACCAATATTATGCTACTAACAAGATTTCAAAAGCAGGAGATGAAAGAGATAAATTAGAAGTGATGTCTGATCTTTGCATATTTGGCTTTCCGTTACAGAAACCCCGTATTTATCCACGAGGTCTTCTGCTTCCATTGTCTTGCGTTTTGCCTCACTCTAATCTCATTACCATAACCTAAATCTAACCTGTTCTGCTAAAGGCTGCTGTCATTTTTCCTCATGACATTAGCATGGGACACGTATTTATCAAATAGATAATGACAAAACAAATTGCATCCTGTTCTTTCTGCAATAAGTAGCACAACCTAAAGTTCATAATTGTGGGGGCCAAAGCTGTGAAACAAGATGATACAATTCATGAGCAGCTTTCAAAATGATGAGCACTGAATCGGAGGTTAGTTGTGGCTCCAAATCTCATGAGTTTTCAGAATTCAGGATCAATAAATAGCTGTGTTCCTTAAGAAACCGTATCTTGTCACCATTACTGGTTTTGTGAGCCAAAAATATACCTAATGAGGGACAAAAAACCAGTCCGTGTGCTTGGCATGAGCCACTACATAGGCATTTACTTAAAGAGCTAAAATTGCATATTCTTCTTGATAACTGTTTCTCCCTTTTGCATAAACTGATAGTTTTGTATCATTACCTACGTAGCACGAGTCCAGTCTCCTTTCTGTGATGTTCATTTCTGTGGGGGCTGACTACTCGTGTTAAGGAAAAATCACGTTAAACCAGAGACATGAGGAAAATAAATAACTTTCCAATGTAAAGATCAATTCCTTATTAAATATTATTTTCACTTCTAGAGCTTCCTCGATCCATAAGTAACTGATAATCATTGCATCAGGTGTTTGGCATAATCCTGGCAGGGTTGCTCTTAGCTGTTCTCGGAAGCCCCTGAATTTCCCCGATGTGCGGGCTTATCCTGACCGATGGCTTATCCAAGGAACTGGCTGCGAATTGCTTTGGTCTTTAGCAGACCAGAGCTCTTCCTTTTCAAGTCTCCACCTGTAGACAATACATGTTGCTGTAAAACCAAACCCAGAAATTACTGCCTAAGCTTCCTTTGCCATTTCCTAGCGCATGAGGAAGTAGCAGTCCGAGGGTGTTAAAGAGTGTCTTATTCCTACTTGGTGCTGATCTTGGATCAACCTCTGTGTCCTTTTGGATCTTTGTGACACATCTGCTTTTTTTTCAGTGGAATGAGAGCAAAGTGGAGTTACAGTAAAGCAGAGGTGAACCAAACCACAGCTGTTTATACGGTCTTTCTTTCAGACCACACACCTCACTGGGAGCCGTCTGTTCCCTGTCCTGCCTGATGCTAGATGGGATGTGATTCAGAGGACTTTTCAAGGTTAGTGGAACAACTTAGACATGTCCAGACAATCATTCAACATGAAAAACTCTAAGTTTAGCGTACTTGTACGATATGCTCTTGGCCTAGAAAGGGATCTCCTAAATTTGGATGTATCTCACTGCATCTACCTTTTTTTTTTTCTTGATAGGAAATGTTATCTGTGATGAGTTTTGGCATTTTACTAAGAGAAACCACAGGAACTCTACAAGCTATGCTCAGTCCAGAATTGTGGGACTTGGTTGCCTTGCCCATACAAATCAGTTGCAAGAAGTTTGTATACTCTCCCAGAAACGGTGGCCTTACTAGGCATCATCTGTTCATTTGCAGTAAACCCGACCCGGCTCGTAAACCCTGGGCTAACTGCCCGTGTGTTAGCTGCTGTATTAAATGTGTACTTCTGTCCAGGAAATGCCAGAGGGGGAGATGCTCACCTGAGCAGAGGTGGAAGGAGAGGAGAAAAAGAACAGTTTGCATCCTGATTTTCAGGCATCAGTGATGCAAACCACGTGCCTCGTGTAACAGCTGTAACCAGGCACACCCGCTCGTGGAAGTCGTGCTTGCTTTGTACACAGCAATCTCATGACTAACATTTTTAGGAAAAGCCGCTGGATAATATAGTGGACATTCAGGTTTAGCCTTGCTGTGGCTCGGATGTGCCAATTACTAATTAGCCAGAAGCACTACAATGTACTTTTAGGACTGAAGGCTTCCCTCTATAGATAATATAAACAAGCTGAGCACCTCCTCAAAGCCTTTTGGAGTCAATGAGAGACTCTAATTCTTACTGATTTCGAATACAGCAGAAAACCATGCTGGAGTCCATTCTTGCGTGGCTGTGTAGCCAGAGCTGACTCGCACTGCGTAAGGAATAGGTCCTCCACGCAGCGCATGTGTGGCTACCAAACCTTTGATATGAACTTTAATATTTAATATTTATTTGACATCCACAATATTGATAACTGGGATGTGTTCGGAGCAGTGCAAGTTTTACAACGAGTCACCTTCCAGCCTGGATGCAGGGTTCATTAGACAGCATGTTTACGTCTTTGAGTAATTACACCTGAACCATTAGTTATCAGGAAAAGGTGAACTAGACAATCTGAGAATAGAAATATTGTTTGCATACCATTTCACTAAATGTAGGGATTGGAATAATCCAATCTAACAAGAGCCAACACATCTGATTTAAGTAAAGATTTCTAATGTGGCAATGACAGATCATATGAATCACAGTATCCTTGGCCACCTCCACCTCACACCCTCTGGTCCCTCCAGAGAGAGGTGTCGGGACGCTTCCCCTAGTTACATTATCTCACCTAACCTGAGGGGCTTACTCCTACCAGCTAAGTATTCTGCTTCGGCCCGCGACCTTTCCAATATTCCAGGATGAAGACAGATAAGATCGGGGATAAACAAAAGTATCTTAGAAGAAAAACATTTATTTCATTACTGCAAGGTAAATTAAATATTTTTTTTTTTTTGTCTTCACGGCTTATGTTTTCTTCTGCTTGCTCAGATTTTTGCTTTTCAACTTTTGCTAGTCTTGGCACATTTCACTTTCAATATTTTCATCCTCTGCCTTTTGCAGGCTACTTTTGGTTCAGCTCACTTAACAGTTGTTAGTTTTAGCATGATGTTTTTTACTTTAGATAGCAGCCCCTTCCATTTACCACCGCTCCTAATTGCTACACGAAGGTGAACTCCCCTCTGTAAACAAGCAGGGATTTGTTACCTTGGCCAAGAGAAGCAATCACCTGTGCACACATTTCCCAGTGTCAGCTGGTATTTTATAAACCTTTGTTTCCACAGAGCTCACAGATCACTTGCAATACAACATTTGGGGAGCTGGAAGCTTGTCTTAATGATCGCTGCTCACGCACATGGTTACTGGAAAATCATTCATGAATATTGAGTCCAATTATTGTGAACAGGTGCAACCAAGTAACTACATTTCACGCTCACTGAGATATCACAAACACTTAAATTTGATAAAGTTAATACACAAATATGTGCTCTGGTACACAACAATAACTTCATGTATATTCATGAGAATGCAAATATAATGATCATGATTCTGTTTGAGGTTGTGATCAAGATTCATTTTCAGTAATTTTAAACAATTATTTCACCTCATTGCTTAATTCTTTCTACAGCTGGTAATCCGATAAGGGGAGAAAGAACACAGCTTGTCTTAACGCCTTTCTTGCTAAAAACCAAGCTCATTTAGGTCCCTGAGAGAAAGGAATAGACTGGTTGGCGTTAAAAATCTTTCAGAGCTGTACTGTGCTGGTATTGCCAACAGAAAAAATGCATTGGTGGAACCATGTCCCAGGCTCCCTTTGGAACTGGACCGAAAGTAAGCCATGGGCACATACCTGAGCACATACACGTCTGGCCACAAAACCTTTGCTGACCATTGTATTTTAGAGTGTACAGAACTAGATAACAGCTTCTGGGTGGCCAGTCTGCAGGATACCAGTACCACCAGTGCCAAGCTGGACCAACCAGGAACTTCTCATCCAGCTTAAAATATTTTCCATCTCCTCAGAAATTACAAGACCAGAGACATTAGCAAACTGCTTTTCTGACTTTCTCCCCAAACTGTATTTCATTTGCTAGCTTCGCATACTTCCTCCTACAACACACTCATCAGAAGGATGCCCACCCTTTTTAGACTGCCTCCTCAAAACTCAACCTTCTGAGCGTCTTTCAGAACGACAGGATTTCTTTTCTACCTAAAATCCTAGTAGTCCTTCTCTGCAGATGGTTTGGTTTGAATTCCTCTTTCCTGAACAAGGGTGACCTGAGCTGGCCACAGACTCAGCCAGGGTGTTGTTCAGCACCAGTAACGCTTTTTGCTTTGGAAGCACAAACAGAGAGCGGCTGCTGCAGCTCTGCTGTGATTGCACATTGCATTCACAAGGGAAAGACGTCTTTATGAAAATTGGCCTCATTATTTTTATGCTTCATAGTTCCCTCTAAAATTATTCTGACCAGAAATAAGACTGTTGAGCATCACTGAGCAGAAAAAGAGGCATTCAGCAATCCTGATAACCTTGTACAAATGGTTGTTTCTGACCTGAGCCCTGGGGTGAAAGTTATAATGGTAACAGCAATAACAGCAATACTAATAATCTCTGATAATATTAGAAAATGTTTCTTCCTATGTTTGGGGAAAATGTCTATAGTGAATCGCCAAGCCTCAATACTCACTTGGTTTCTATATGTAATAATTCCTTATACAGTCCTCACAAGGCATCTTCATCAGTTCAATCTTCTGTCTGTTGGGCAATATTCTCCCTCATTATTTCCAAGGTGACAGCAGAGAACTTTGCAATTGGCCTTCACTAAGCTCCACTCACAATATCTCTCCTTTCGTTCAATTTTTTTTTTCCAGCAAGGAGAAAGATTAAAAAAAAAAAAAGTGTTTTATGATCTATGCAAGGACTGAAAGTGGCCTGAAGAGACATGTTTTGGATTAACTCTGTTTTTGTAAAACCAAAGTCAATTAGGATTCCCTCCAGGAAATTAAAAGAGATCATTACATTTATGTAAATGGTCAGATTAAGGTCTGCTCCTCAAGATTTTGGCTTTGACACTTTTCTAAACAACGTGAAATGCAGACTATGAGTAACTGTGACAGACTGCACAGAAGAGTACTTGGAGGATGAATTAATTCCTTCATCCAAATCAACACCCACATCCAATTTGCTTAGACAAGGACAGGGCTTCACTTCAGCCTGTCAGTACTGTCCAGTTACTGGGGTGGTGGCTCGGACTAGCACCATTTGCCCTCCTAATGTTTAGCAGGCATGTGCTGGACAGCGCTAAGATCACACCTTTTCAGTTAAACCTCGTGGAATTGCTCAGATGGTGCTGTTCCTTGTTTTACATTTTACCCTCTCTCCTGGAGAACATGATGCTATTACCCATATGTCATCTGCTTATTGTTCTGGAGCAACGCGGAGCAGAGGAGAAACTCCCCACTGTGGTATTTCGTATTCGTGCTGCTGTAATACTACGTTACATCAGCTGAAAATTGGAGTAGGCTAGTGGTGACTGAAACTATCCATACGTTACCGCAGCACATCTCTCCTCTCAGTAAAGAGAAGCCAAGTCACAGATGGTTTTTACACTGTTATAATTAATAATCATGGTACCGTGTTAGTGTCATCTTAACGTAATAAAAGTGAATCTATAAATTGTATTCAGCATTTTTACAGCATCTGCAATGGCTGCTTTTTGCAACAGAAGGACACAGCTTTGACAGTAACTCTTTCTGAACAGCATTTCTAAAGAATGATTTCAATTTACTGTTTGTTTTATTTAATATTATTTATGAAGTGACACAGTAAATTTTCTCTGCATATGATTTTTAGATTGATCCTTTATGGAGTTAGATTACTTTTATTTTTTTTTTAACTCTGCATTTTCTTTCTCAGCTTTCAAAGCAAATCTATTTGTCATGGTTCAACCCCAGCTGGCAACTAAGCCCCACACAGCTGCTCGCTCACTAACTCAGGGCTGAAGTGAAAAAATTTGTGAGTCGACATAAAAGCAGTTTAACAGGTAAAACAGAAACCTCGTGTGCAAGCAAAGCAAAACAGAAGTAGGAATTCTTTCGCCCCTTCCCGTCGGCAGGCAGGTGTTCAGTCATCTGCAGGAAAGCCAGGCTCCATCGTGTGTAATGGTGACCTGGGAAGACAAATGGCATCACTCGATGGCCCCGGACATTCCCTCTTCTTCCCCCGTGCAGAGCATGGCATGATACGGTACGGATCCTCCCTTCGGTCGGCTGAGGTCAGTCAGCTGTCCCGGCTGCCTCTTCTCTCAGCTTCTGCATTCCCAGCTCAGATCCTGCAAAAGTTGGAAGTGAAATGGCAAGTTGGGATACGATAAGGGATGGAGATGTTCCATCAGCTTATTTAAAAATCTCAAATAAAACTTGATTCAAGTTCCTGTCTGATCATGGAAAAGGGTCAGCATGTTTAACAGCTGGACTTGGTGATCTTACGGGTCTTTTCTGACCTAAATGGTTCTATGATTCTGCAATTCTGTATTCCCAAACTCGTTTGGCTATTGAGGAGCTCAGACCTACTTGGAGGGACAGTACTTTTTAAGAATGTTCATGTAAATTATAATTATTTTTTCCCAACAGATGGACTCTTTCTGACAGCATAACAGGAATGTGTTTTCCTACACAGAAGCTGTAATTTACCTGGTGCCATCTACCACCCCAAACTAGAACAGTAAAACGCATCTACAAGAAGCAAGGGCAAGCACGTAGCTGTATCGCGGGGTCTGCCCCTAGCCCAGGAACGGTTCTCCGGCTGCGGCATGTAAGAGGGGCCTGGAGGGTTTGAGGCTGCAACCACCTTATTGTGAGGACTGGCCCGGCTCCTCCCAGGCTACAGTCCTCTTTTTATTGGAAATTTACTGGGTCATAGCAGAGATTTCTGATTAGTAAGTATTGATTTCTTTTTTTTCTGTGCTTCTCATGAATGTCTGATTGATTGCTGTTGGAATTCCTGTGAGCTTCCTGCATCAGCAGCAGCCTGTGGTGGTATGTTCAGAGGGTTAAGCACCTCTCATTTTTCAACCTGTCACGTGATAATTTCATCTGGTGACCCTTAGTTCTTGAACTGTGGGAAACAGTGAACTATCGTTCCTAGGGATGTTCTTCATCAAGAGTTGTGGGCTGTTTAGCTTTCCTGTTCCTTATCCCAATCATCCTTGCCCTCAATCTTTGTATCCAAATTAATTGTACTATTTCAAACATCCCAGTCAAACCTGCGATGCCACGGTGGACATACACGAAATGTACTGAGTTAGTTTGTTCAGGGTCTTTTGTCAGGATATTTTAAAATTCCTTTGTCTATTATTCAGATCCAGAAATACATACTAGAAAAATACAGTGTACCTTTTTTTCTTTTTTTTTTTTTTTGAGCTCTTTTGAGAGTAAGGTCCTCAAAAAACTGTTCTGATCCGGAGGGCACCTTTGCAGATTCAGATAGGCAGTCAAGTTCATTGATAGACTAATCTTAAGCAACTGTGAAAACTTGGCATCTGCCTTGATCCACCAATATTTTTCAGATTTCACATTGATTGGTTTTACAGTCTGTTATAGCGGAAGCTTAAGTTGGGCTTTTCACAGACTCAGAACTGCTTATGGTGAATATCCCCAATCACTTTTCAAGAGCATCCTATCCAGTTCAGTTGATAAAGATGAGATTAACCTATTATGGATGTCATTTTTCTAAAACACCGGTATTTTCATTTGTCAGTTATCACTGGCAAGAAGCAGGTTTGACCTCTAAGGCAGGAATATGTAAGATGCTGTCAAAATGGATCAGAAACTCAGATAAAATAGATGTGATACAGCATTACCAAGACTGTAGAGTGAGAGTTCACTGATCCTTATGGCCCCCCAGATGACCCCTTTCTCCTAGAAACATCAGAGGCAGACATCAACAAATACCTGCTTTTTAAAAACATATTTTAGTGAATTTAACATTCTTGCAAGCAAAGGGCTAGCAATAAACAATGACTGGTGTAGACAAAGCACTCCCTCCGCTGGCAGATTGTCCTGACCTTCTGCAGTTTTTAAAGTTTTCACTTTAACCTGGGAAAACTTCAGCTTTGAGACTGTGGATTGTTGTGTGCCATATTTAGTGAGTTTGTAAAGTAACTTAAATTAACTGGATTTCCCAGATTTTCTCTCTATCCTTTTCTTCCATGCCATCAGGGCTAAAACAAACTGATTTACTTCATTTCTTTCATGTTCCATCTGTGAAGATATGGAGGCAGAACCTCCCATTTTCAGTTTCTAGTTGACATTTGATACACTATCTTTTTCTGGATTTACGATATTTCGTGGTAGACAGGGAAGGCAGATCATGTTGGACCCCTTAAGGATGCTAAAAGTTTGTAAACGAGATCAGCAACTACGATTTTGCAACAAATAAATGGTTCTCAGGTCATGCTTTTTAAGGTTTTGCACACCAGAGCTTCATCAAGAAATTCTCTTACAGTGTTTTCCATCCCTTTTCTGCAGTGCATTAAATCTTACTTTAACAACCAGAGCAAGTAGCTGCGTAATATTATTGCAGTATTTAGTCTCAAATTCAGTATCTTGGGATTTAGGACTCTATTTACAACTGTATTTACAACTCCTGAAGAGGAATTATGGAGCTGGGAATAATGATAACGTCACCGTTAATATGGCCAGTGCACTCTGCAGTGAGGAAGAGAGGAGACTGATATTCAAGAGCAGAGTTTAAGTTAGAATTATACTCAGGAAAGTATGAAGATCCGTAGCAGAAGATGACACAGAGCCATGTTTTCATCTCTGTCATCCCCCTCAGGCAAAGTTCTGCCCAGCTGAATATCTGCCTTCATGTTGTTAATTTTTTTTTAAGCAGGCTTGGTAGTAAACATGTCCTGCAATGTGGTAAAATAAGGCTCTGCTTTTCCATTTCCAACATTGTGTTGTGATTCTTATTTGCTTGCTCAAACAAAACACTGTTCGGAGATACCACATCCCTTTTTCTTCAGGTATTTCACAATGAAACATTGAAAATTAGCAACTTAAAAAGCATTAAATAAACTTAGTTATTCTTGGATGGGATCCTCATGTTGCTGGGCATGTAAATCCTACTGAAATTCCGTGGGAGTCAAACCTTACTTTTGCTGATACTCCTGAAAGACACGGAAGATCTCTGCTTACTACAGATATCGCAGAGTTAAATGTACCCTCAGGTTTCTGCGCTATAATCCATTTCTCCTTGAATTTCTTTGGCCAGGTCGTGTTTCTCTTTTTTATGCTGCATACAGCTCTCAGTATTACCTCCTCATGTGCTACTTGATAAGTTCATGTATTTTAAAATTGTCTTACAGAATATTTTGAGCAAAAAAATTTAGAAGAGATTGAAATACCAGTGATGAGCTTTCATTTCATAACATCACCCGTCATGATCAAATGGAACAATATAAGGCCTGGTATTGTCTGTCTGAGTAACTTGCAGCCATCTTCCAGATTTTCTGAATGATCATTTCCTGTTTCCTACTTTGGATGATCAAGCTCATATACAACTGGGTCAAAATCATACTGAAATTCAATGACAAATCTGAAAATCGAACGGCTCTCTTGCAAGCGCCAATCATATGCCTCAAGAGCCAGATCCTCGTCTAACCAAACAGTGTTCCAAAGACAATCCTCCACCCAGGAATAAAATATGAGCCCCGGTCCCGGAGAGGGTCAGCCCTCAGCTCAGATCTAGTTGATTGAATAGTAATCAATAGTAATGATTGATCTAGTAATTGAATACAAAAGACACCGGGATTGATTTTCACCTAGACCCAAATTCACAGCTCCTGTGAAGGTCTGAGCTACTGACAAATAATTTCAACTTCTGCCATTGATTACGGCTCCTTGGCAAACATCGTATCGCACGAGTATGTAACCACTCCCTGTTTCTCTGCCTGCCTCCCACTGCTCTTACGCTGTGCTCAGCACAGAAGATGCAGGATGCAGTTTTCTGAGCAGGAAATGCCCATCAGAGGCGATTTATCTTCATCCTCAGTGTATTCAGTGGTGAGGTGAAGATAATCACTGCAGCGCTATTGCACTTACTTAGAAACAGGTAATCTTTGCCGGTTCAAACGGCCTCAGTCACATCGCCACTCGTATTTTCAGTGAAAATCTGGCATCGTGGGTCACAATAATATCCGGAAGACTAAGCTGCCCATTTCATATTTACCTGGATTCCTCCCATGTACCAGTGCAATAGCAGTGTCCTAGGACGATGCTTTTTGATTTTGTGGCAACTGCAGTGTTTTAAAAAATAATTTAGAAAATTCCATTATTTTCCTTCCAAGTCTGTATCTAAGAAAACATTTCTTTTGTAGGAAGTAGTAGCACCAAACAAAAACCTTGACCCAGCCGCCACTGAAGTTAAGGGGGAAAAAATTAACATGATGCGCCAACATTTTTAAAGGCAACCATCGCAAAGATTCATCCCTGAAAACATTGCCTTTGTTTATACATTTCTTGTGAGTGCTACAGCCATCCTCTACAAGCACATCCTGTCCTAATGCCTGCTAGAAGAGCTACATGAAATATGTGCTGTCATTGGAAGCCGGGAGCCCAGATGCCGGGCTGCCCGTCGGCGGCGCAGGATGGCTGCCAGGCCATCTGGCTGACGCCTGTCCTGGGGAGGGCTCCTCTGGCAGCTCGTCCTCTGGCTCCCTCCGCAAAGGCCTCCTGCTACCAGAGGGGTCCGCAGCCAGAACCTGATGTCACTCTTCCCCACAAATGTCGGCACGGGCTGGGCTAGAAATGATGCACAGAAATGGAAGAGCACACCACGTGGGTTAGTGCTGCAGGATTTCAGCATGCAGTGCAAGGACTTTGGTTGTCCTCACTGGCACTTTTTGAATATATATACACTCGTACATGTATGTGACAGAATTAGCACGTGTGCTGCCAAAATCTCCAGCTCCCGGCTTGTGTTCCCAGCTGTCACCACGTGCCGCAATTTCTGGTGCTGTCAGTTGTCAGAGTGCAAACAGCAGCACTCCTGTGCTCCGGGAACTTCACCCGCACTGCATTTACCCACTGCTCTGCTGGTATTTTGCCACCAGTAGCTGACCAGTCATGCCCCTAACAAAACTAGCCAGAGCTTCGCCATAGCTATTTGCAAGTTGGAACTCAAGAGTGCCATGACTTGTTTTTCCTTTCGTGTGCTAGAGCATATTCTGCTCTGCTGAAACATTAGCCCTAAGGCCATCGCACTCCTTTCTGCTTACCTCTTCTTTACTCAGTCAGAAACGATTTGCTTTTGTAATTGCTGCTTATGAAGTAAGTTTCCTCCTTCAAGTTATTTCTTCAGATTTCCCACCAAAGCCCCTCATCATAATAAATAATTCTAATTAGCTTACTAAGAGAATTTAGCTTTACTTTTCCTAATAAAAACTAGCAGTTTCCGCGCTACCTGTTCGCACTAATTTTTCTTTTCTGTCCCTTTCTTCATGACTTGCCTCCTCGCTTTTTTATACTCAATTTTCTATTTCAGATTTTAAGCTGAAGAAAAATCCTTCTCTCTGAGGAAGATTTTCTCATCAAGTGAGCCATATATATTTTTTAATAAGGATGTCAAACCCAGCCTGATGGAACAAACACCTTATGACACCTTCTGTACATGAGTGTCTCTTGAAAGTTTTCTTTTTATTTTTTTGTAAGTTTGCATTGCTTGCAGGTTTAACTGAACTGAAAGAACAAGAGACACCGCAACAAAACAAAATGATGACTCAGGTCTCCACATACTCTACATCTTTACTACAGGTTAATTGTCCAGAAATCTTGTCATACTTGACAGAAGATTTTATTTATTTCTCAAGTATGAAATGCAATTCACAATTATCACTTGGATTATGTTGGGGGTTTTAAAATAACATTTCTGTAGGGCTTCCAATGCTCCCGCTGGACAGATTCTCAGCTGGTACCTTCTTTCACCCCCTTTCTTCAGTTCCCAAGTTGAACAATTGGTAGCTCACTTGGTAACACAATTCCTTTTCCCTCATAAAACAACGCGTGCGTTGCCTATTTGGTGTGGAGCTGAGCTTCCTCGGCCCTCAGCAGTTTCTCCTGTTACAGCACAATCTTATGTCTGGACAGAAATGAGAGCGAGAGATCGCAGCCTGTGTGCCTTGTAGCTACTATTCTTTGCCTGCCCAAACACGTTCCCTATCTGCTGCTTTGTCACCTTTTTTTCTGACTATGGTGGGTTTCCTGATGTATCAGGACCTTGCTGTCATATCTACAAGAATACTGTCTCTCATCTGAAAGGGTATTTTTCAATTTAAATATTCCTTTTGTGCATAGTAATCCTAATTTCAGTTCTTAATTTTCCTTACTAAGACTTGCTAGGCTAAATTTTGTTTCGCTTTGTAGAACCCCTACTTATTTGGTATATATTCATGTTCACCAATTTAATATATAAAATATGGGCACCTTAAAAATGTTTACTGAAACGTTGCACTTGCTTTAATCTGTTAACCAAAGCTGAATGAGTAGACACTTGGGAAATTCCCAATGCAAAGAAACGTGGTTTTACCACTGCACTTATTGTTTTAGCCAGATCTTGAAATTTTTAGTTAGTGTGGTGGAATCTGGCCTTTAGAAGATACTTTTTAAGTTACTATGGGATAATGTTACCAAGTCAACCTTTGGTTCAAACTGTTTATGCTTGCTTTGTTGACCCTATATTTACAACAAATAAGTGTGTTGCTAGGTTTATATATGAATTGATGTAACAAAAACCTAGCAATTATTTCTTCAGAAAGCATCTCCTACAACAACATAAAATTTCTTCTCAAGCCAAGGGAAGTTTATTTCACTTCTGGTAATTTTATTGTGTGTGAGGAAGCACAGAACTGTGAAAAGGTTCATTTTAGCAGGGATAACAACTCACAAAAGTTATTCTGAGGAATGGGGAGGAATGAATCATATTCATACGTGTGTGTGTGCTGGATGGCAAAAATCAATGCTTCCTCTTAGCAAAGACACTCTCGGGGATAGAGAAATCAGAGCTGTGAAAAACCTAACAAATTTTGCCTGACAGATTTTCCAGGCAAACTACACTACTGGTGCACTGGGAGTACGCTCAGGATGTCAGTCCCTGCGCTCGTAGGAGCAGCCCATTTCACAGTGGCTCATTTTGGACCCCTGGGGATGCCGGTAACCCCGCTGAGCTCCCCAGCATCCCGATGCACTGGCTGGGATGGGAAGTGGGAGAGATGTTGGGATGGCAGAGAGCAAGAGTCCAGAGGAGGATGCAGTAGTCATGCTGCAGAAAGGTGTACACTATCAAATGCAAACCTGAAAACTGAGAGAAAAATAAGAAAAGTGGAAGCGAGGGGAAAGGAAAAAGAAGTATGGTGTTCCAGGGTGGAAAAAAAAAAGCCCTCTTATGTCCCCTTCTTATCAAGATTTTGTCTCCATGGCCCAGTTCAGCACTGTGACCTGTTTGATGACAATGCTGTTGCAGATATTCGCTGGAGTCTCACCACCATTAGGCTGCCATAATGGTGTGCAGGCTCGGGAAGCCCAATTATCGGTGGAGTTTAATGGCCCCTCTTAAAACATCCCTAGCTCACTGCACCTCTAACAATACCCTGTTAAACAATAATCATGCCAAGAGCGCTGTATATTCCTGCAGGCCTAAGCCACAAAATGTGGCCATTGCCACCTGCACGTCCAGCCTTCAACAGCCCCTGGGGAACAGTGAGAATTCATATTTCTGTCTGGAAAATGATCTCTCCTGCGAATGAGAAACTCAGCCTTTTCCTGCCCACCATCGCCGGCAGTTATACCCCCGACTCTTTATTCATCAGCACTAATAATGGTGCTATCGTGGCTCGGGAAAGAGCAGAAAAGATGACGAAAGATGCACCAACTAAGGTGCTGCCAACAGTTACTGAACTACCTCTAGTCCTTGTTAGTAAAAATTACATGATCTAAACGTCAGTGCCTAATGCAGCCCCTTCCAGCTGCAAGGGACTGTAGCCCTTACCGCAAAAGTGAGGGGAAGTTGTTGCAGCATGTTGGTTGCTAGGCTAATACTAGCAGGAAGAAGAGAACTAAATGAAATTGAAAAACTACATATTTAACGAGTGGTTAGATGGCAACAATTACTTTGGGCCAATATCTGAATTTGCCTCGTCCTGTCTGGGGTCATTAATTACCCGAGCCAATGTGTTGATCTAGGTGGGGTGATTTTCATGAAGTCTGGCTTGTCAGTGGGATTGAGGGGTTTACAAACCACGGATGAGACACAAGGATTCCTCCCACCAGCAGCTTGTTGGGGTGCCGTGGTGGAGTATTTGCACAGGCAACAGAGCGCAGAAAAAGACTGAAGGCAGGAGGTAACCACCCAGCTTTTATCCAGTGAGCCTCTTCTTTTTTCTCTGCTGTGGACCAGGAAGCAGCTCTGCTTTATGTTAAAAAGAATAAAAGAAAAAGGAAAAAAGCAGCAATCTAAGGACAGGAGTCGCTATAAACACAAGAAACCCCACACTTCTAAAGGCAAACTTGCCTTTTCAGTCTTCAAAATAAAAGGGCCAGTCTCTGTTTGCTTCATCGCCATCAGAAGAGCTAACCCCTGTTCTGCTGAACAGGATCAAGCCAGTATTGATTCTACTCTGAGAGTAACGTAGCTGAAAATTAGATGGTTTACACACACCCACCAAAACAGATAGCAATAATGAAGTTGGAATAGCAAGGCTGAGCCTTAAGCTAGATTTGATTCATACCATGAAATCATCAGGTTTTATAAGCTCAGGAGGGTTGGACCTCTTCATTATCTGGATGGAAGACTTCACAAAAAGCCTCAGGAGCTGAAGGAGTGAAAGGAGGTTCTTCAGCTCGAGATCGATACGTTGGCATGCTGTTCAGCGCCTGGGTGTGCTTTGTTGCTGGAGGTGAGTTTCAGAAGTGCTGCAACACTTACTGCCGTTACTGCCAAACTACAGCGAGCATCCGTTCATCCCACCAATGCTCGGCCTACGCTTTTAAGATTTCTGACATTAAACAAGCCGGTGAGAACAGTGACCAAGCTGCGTGGTGCTGCGCCAGCGCTGACCGTACTTTGTCACATCAAATTCTGGCTCCCATCAACACCAGTCAGTCACTGCTGAAAGGGCAACAGCGACAGCCCTGTCTGTCCGTGTCCCTCTGCTGCTCAGCTACCGGTTAAGAGTTCCACCCCTATCACACGCCAGTCTGGTGCCAGCCAAGTCTTGGCTCGAGAGCTGTGTTTAATAATGTAGGACCATGCAACGACAGCACAGCACCTCCCATTCGTCCCTGTCTGGAGACTTAAACAGTTCTAGTCTATTTAGGCTTTGCTTACACAGAAGCTTACTGCACTTTTGGGTACCTAAGTGGTAAAGCTGGAAGACCAGAGCTGTGCGCAGCACTCATCACACGGCAGCACTGTTTATCACCACCAGTTTTGTCTGCTGTTTTCTCACTCTTCCTGCTTCCTTCAAGCAGGTGAGGAGAGTTCAAGTGGTTTAAATGATTGTTTCATGTCTCTAAAATAGGTATTGCTGCTGAAGTCTAAAAGCATGGGTTTTAGACAAGATCCCCCATTACGCTTCTTTTTCCTCACTAGAGTAATCATTAAGTAACCAACCAATGAGTAAACTTACATAATTTATATCTTCTTTACATAAGTCTAGATGCTGGATAGCAGCAACGTACCTGTAAGTGTGCCACACTCACTGCAGCCGCTAATGCTGTTTATCTGCTCCTTGCAGGCTGCGCTGTGCTCAAGGTGACTCTCACAGATACCTATATGCATAAATATTACACTAACTACCATCCCTCAGGATATACATAATGCATTACTTAGCCAGAGCAGCAGCATGAGGCA
>NW_010410081.1:0-6666 GCF_000710305.1 Buceros rhinoceros silvestris | reverse complement strand
GAGACTTGGTGCTCTTACAAGCACCGGCAGTGCTTAGCTGAGGTGTGCTCCTGACAGGGAGCATCACTCAGCGTCTCACAAAAGAGGGCTTAGGTGCTTACCCCAGAAATTGGAACGTCTTTCTTCACAAAATATATCAGCTGTAGAGTTTCTCTATGTTCTCGTGGCATGATTCAATATTTGAGGAAAAAGGCTTGGTGCTGCTCACAATGAGGCCAATGAATATTTTGCCACTGGATGCAGAGAAGATAGAGGGCTATTTCTTGTCCTTTTCTCTAAAGGGTAAATCAAACCGATGTTTTTAATGAAACACACATAATCCATTTTCAACAGCTCTTACGGCGTGCTATTAGGAGCTCAGCCATGGATCACTCCCTGTGTAAGGTACTTGGGAGGGGTCCACAGTTTGCTCTCTGAAGCTCTCAGCCCAAGACTGTGCACGTGCTAGTGCCCCTCACCGCCTGTCCAATGCCCTGTCAGGCTTTGCAGGGCATCACTCGCTGGGGATTTTGACTGCTCCTGTTCTTCCAGCTTTCCTCGTTCTTCCCTTTTGCCAGTACTGTGCGGTGACCCGCGATCACACAGCGTTTGCAAAAACACACTTTACTAATTGCTAAATGCAGCTTGACCCCATTCAGTGCCCCTGTTAGAAAAGCCCAGTCTTCAGAAATGTGCTGCTCAGTAACCTCGTAGACAAATTGCAGTGAATGTGAGCGACTTTAACTCTGAAATCATCATAATCCACAGTCATAATTATGCAAAAGGAATAAATGAAGCTGCTTTAAGTGACGATCTTTGGCCAGGTTCCAGAGAAAAACTTGCTGTACCATTGATTAGCAAAAGGAATCAGAAATGAGTCCATCTTCTCAAGGAAACACTGGTCATCTTAACTTATGTATCATGTGGTTTTGTGCTTTAGAGATTATTATTAATTTTTAATTTACCATCCTGTAGATGAGCGCCTCAGAACTGCACATGAAATTTCCACCACAACATCCATGATGCAACTTGCTCTGTATTCCCAGCTCAGGACTCCTCTGGAGCAATCCTTACTGTAATGCTAACTTTAGCATAAAACTTCAGCTTCAACAGATTTTTTAAATCTGGGATGTCTTCTAAACACAAAGTTTACTATGAGGAGTGACTCTTGGATTATCTGTACACTTTGGAAACTGTTTCATCAAATTCACTGTCATAATAGGAAGCCAACACAGCTGACTAGCATTCCTCTATAATGAGAAATTCGCAATAATAAAATAACCAGGGACTGTGTATCATGCAGCCCCAGCTGTAAGCACATAAACATCCTCTCAATTTCTGTCGAACCTTTTTGTGCCACTGGCACATTAGTACCTTTACAATATACTTTTTGGGCATTGCAATAAAAACGATGAAACGTGACCACCGGAAGAGAGAGCAAATCAACTAGTATAGAAAACACAGTGGATAAAAGTTAAATTGTCTCCAGAAATGTGTGTTCCTGCCCCTGAAATGTCCACAGGGAGTTGTAGGGGAAATTCAAACACGAAGCCACACTTAGCGCAAGATATACTAAAACCACACTGGAATAATTACACACAAAGAACAAGAAAAAATATCTGTGGACAACTCCTACAAGTTAGCAAGCACCAGAAATATTGCCTGATCTTCCTTATTTCCCTCTGAAGGTCGTGGGTTCCTCACGGCAGCTTTGCAGCTAATCGCCGCTGGCGTCAGGCTGCCTGTGTGCTAGAACCAGCGCTCGTCTTACTCTGCCTCTTAGTTTCTCCTGTGTCTTCAGATCAGGAACACAGTGTCAAAAGTGTCACGTCTTTGACAAACATGAGCCGTTTTTATTATGTTTTTTGTCGCGTACTTCAGCTAGCAGACCGCAACGCACCCTCTGGGTAAGTATTTCACACGTTCTCTACAGAAGCCAGTCAGTTCTTCATCTTTAATAGAACAAACAAACAAACAAAATCTTTAAAATGAAAATTTTTGTCCCTCTCATAAATTCCTTTCTTTTATCCACAATCCGCATGCCCCACCCCCCCTCCCCTTTGCCATCTCATATAGCCTGGATTCAAACCCTTTTCCAGAAGGTGGGAGAGACAGTACCTCCGGTGACACAGGACAGATGTCTGCTTCTTTGTTGTGTTTCAATTTTCAAGTGCTTCTGCCTTTCCCGTAAGAAAAACTCAATTCCTCTGGCAAATACACAGAAACTCATCACATAGAAGATGCTGTCAGTAAACTACTTAGATGCCTCTTAATACTTCTTACCTGCTAGAAATGAGGAGGAGAAAACAAATACTGTTGGAATGTGAAAGCCTGTCAGGCCTAAAGGAAAGAATTACTGGTTTTAGTCTATTTTACCTGAAAAATAACTGAACTGTAAATAAGGGGGCCAGACAGCCCTCTTCTTCTTACAGAATCCAGCTCTGGGGCCCAAACTATGGCCACATACGCCTGCTGACTTGTTAGGAGAAGAAATTGGTGACAGAAGTGGGCGCCCGTATGGCAGGACACATCTTGCCATTTTTGCACGCATGGCCAAGCTGCTGAGGGGTAACCCGCTAAGGAGGATGCGCAGCATTTGTCTCACTCCATGTCTTTCCTGTTGTAAAGGCCAAAGATGCATCAGTCTGGACTGCTTTTCACTTTGAATCTCCCCAGAAAGCACTTTCAAAAAAGAAGATGAGAAAATTCCCACTTGTCTCTGTTAGTGAGGGAACACCCACCGTTCCCAGGTACAGTAAACCTCTGCTTTCCTTCACTGCTCGAATTCCCCCCGGTTTGCCACGCCGCGTGCGATGCCAGACTAAAGCAACAGCTTTCCCACTGCCCTCCCAGAAGCAGATAGCAGCTGGCGCACGTGGAAAAGTGCACAGCGACACCTCATTCCCGTTATTTAAACGGAGTATCTTTATTTAAAAACAACAAAAGAACCCAACGCTCTCATCCCTTTAAGCACAGAAAACGACGTGCGTTTTCTCCCGAGAGAAGTCGTGGCCATTATTATTGAAAAATATTTTCTAAAGTTCCAGAATTTGTGGCTACAGGAATTTATCAGGGAAGCGGGGTGCTGCTCTCCCTCTTTTTTAGCCCATCTCTGCGCACTGTGCACAAGGCCACCTCACATTTTCGGTGAAGCTGCTGAAGTTGAACATGTGCCTGCCACTGCCTCTTGGTAGAGCTGGGATTTTGGAACAGAAGCAGTTTAGGATTGCCTTTAATCAAGAAGCAATAAAGTATCTTAAAGATTGTAACAAGAAAACTCTGTCACTCAGTTTTCTACCTAAAATTTCAAAGGTCATATGACATAAAATGACTTGGTAAGTGTGACTCTCCCCAGTTTCTCCAAGCGTGTAGTTAGAAGCAATCACCATTTGCGGTTCAGAAACTCTCAGGTTCTATTCTGCTTTCCATCTCTATTTTGTTAAATGTCATTCCTCACTACCTGTCAAGCATTTTTCCCCAGTTTCTCCAAGCGTGTAGTTAGAAGCAATCACCATTTGCGGTTCAGAAACTCTCAGGTTCTATTCTGCTTTCCATCTCTATTTTGTTAAATGTCATTCCTCACTACCTGTCAAGCATTTTGCATTTTTCAAAAAAAAACCCCCCAAAACCAGGCAAATTATTAAGGAGCCCTAACAAGGTCTTCAGGTCATGACTGTCAGTCTCTGGTTTTGTTTTTTTTCTTCTTAAATATCAGAAGCTCTTTTAATCCACTGTATTTTCATTCTAGGTGTTTGTCTTTTTCTCAGCTATACCTGGAAAAATCACAAACTCACCTAAATTCCAGGGTAAAATGTGTTAAAAGTGTCTCAGCATCTTATATTACAAAGGTTTAGAACATGGGAAGGTAAGCGAGAGCGTGAGATTTGCTGAAGAAAATTTATGTTCTTGAAATTTGCCTATATTTCCAGCAGTGTAACTGGAAACTCCCATATTTAGGAAAACTTCTGTCTGAATTTTCCAGTTGGCTTCCAAGTCATGCAAAATCAGTAAAACCCCCGAAGTCTTAGGTGCTGATCTTCCCAAACGCAGGGAAATTTTGCCAGCTGGACCAGCCTTCGAGGTAACTGTGAGCACATGGGCAGTATCTGTTCTCGGAGTTTCGCTGGATTTTAATTAAAGAGATATCTTAGATCACAGCTTAAAGGAAGGAAATGTCAAGAAGGCAGATAACTTCATGCCACGGAAAGGACCGGTCTGACCCCGGCTCCTGTGGACAGAGCTAAGCAGGAGCCCACTGCTGTGCTGACAGCATCTCTGGAGAAACTGCCTCCGGTCTCCCGTGGAAGAAAGTTCTCCCACATTACATACTTCAGTCATTAAAGGAAAGAAAGTACAAGGTCTAAAAGCACTTAGAGAATCATTTTCACAAACTGCTTCTATCTTTGCAACTCCTGTGAGTATTAATGGGCATAAATGTATTTATGTATTTTTTTGCTGCAGATCACTGACACCTGGGTATAACCCCTAGAAGCCTGTAAGTACCTTCCCATGCAGAACACCCAGCGTACTGAGTGTACTTCCACACCTAATAAACACCAGCAATACAATTATGCTCGTGATTTAGTAAGCACGCAGAAGGGCAGGTAGGAATATTGGTGAATATATACTAACAAGGCCAGGAGAATCTGGAAAAAAAACCCCAGTAGTTGCACTGAACGGCAAAATGAATCATGGTTAAGATAATTTTCCTTTAAAGGAAGTAGGATAAATTCTAAGTGATAATGGAGCAGTATATTTTGCTCTGACATGCACCTCCTTGCTCTCTTAACATGCACGTATCACCAGAAGACTGGAACTCACAATCCTTAGAAATGTATGAAAGGGACACATTGATTGCACTAAACAAAGAAAAAAAGTATTCCAGGAGTGACAAACTGCACCTCTATTACTTTATTAATTGCTGTTTAATGTCCAACAGAATGCGGTTCTGAAACTGATAGATCGCTGGATTGTTATCTCCCTTAATTTCTTCTTAATAAACTGAAAACCACCACTCTGCTATAGACATCATTATAGGTGGAGGGAAGGCATTTGATTTATAATATTTCTAAACAGATGGCACTGTGATGAATTACCACCTCAGAAGATTATTAGATTATTGGGTTGTGGGCTCTGTTTCCTATTTTTTTTTCACTTTTAAAGCTATGATTCCAAGAAGAAAATCCTTGCAGGTGTTGCTGCTTTTACAGGAAAGGTGATGTGAGGTGATACTGAAAAATCATGGTTATCTCCGTGTTGGCATGGGCAAAAAAGTAGAATATTGGGCAACCTCCATGGAAACCTTCCTCAGGAGGAAGTCAGTTCCCTCGGGTCGGTGTACCAGGGCAGTCCTTAACCCAGACCAATACGATGTATTTATGGCAAGGGAGGACTTGGATTTTAAAATGAGGGTGATGCAATCTGATGAGGAAGAAGAGGTGGTCAGGAGATGCGTGCGGTTAACATTCGTTTTCAAAAAGCCATTAAAGAAGTTTGCATGTATGTGCAGAAATGTGTGGGAGTGTTCTTGTGTCGTATGTTTAGGTCTGAGTAGGTGCGTATTAGAGAAGAAATACGTGGAATGGACCTCAGTCACCAGCTCAGAAGTTCATCTTCAGAAACCTCATCCATTCCTAGTTTGTGTAAGTTTCTCCAACAACAGAGATTTCAAAGCTTTCTTAAGCTCTCTTAATTCCAGCGCTTGTGCGCACAAGTATGTGCTAACACAGCTATGAAGACGTTATCTTCGGGTTTGCTGGAAATAAATATTTTAAACAAATCTAGTGCTAGTTATTTTAAATTGTTCTATTAAAATATTTATAAATTAAAAGACTGAACTCCATTTTTCAAGCTGGCAGTATTCTTTTGAAATGAAATTTTAATACCTATAATGGCATGTTTTTCCTATGGATTCATAAAACCATAACCAAGGGCAACCATTACTATCAACGTGAGTCCTGGGCATCGGACAGCTAATTAATAGCAGATCGCTCTTCACTTGATTAGAGTTTTTAAAATGTGAAGATCTCCATAATTGAATGTCATGCGGAATATTATGCAAAGAAAAACGCTTTTCTACAAGATCAGCAGGAGCCGAGTGCAGTCGGAAAGGATGTGACATTACGGAGTTTGAGCAGCTGTAATGTTTACCCATCGAAAGTCCGCAAATGCAAATCACAGCAGGACTCAAAATGGAGCCCTGGGGGAATCAGAGGACAACTGAAGCCCAGCTGGAATGAAAAATCCTCTGAGGCAACAAATTCAATATGCCAGGATAAAAAAACCCCATAGATCCAAATCGAAAAAACCTTGCAAGCAGATTGGCAAAACCAGCAGCAGAAGTTATGCTCAGCGATGAAGACCAAAAAATAAAACGGCATGTTACCATGACAGGAATGGAGACCCGAAACAGCATTAATCTAATCACGTCCTTGCCAGTTAAAACCAGGACACTGGCATCTCCAGAAACACGGGTGTTACAAATACTTCAGCCTCCTGTTGTCCAGGTGGAACTAAGCTTTCCACGTGTCTTCTTACGAAATACAGGCAATAGCCACTCACCAGCGAGTCTCCAGTTAAATCTCTATTTCCAAACAACACGACTCCGCTGACTGAAGGTGCGGGCGAGCCCGTGGCAGGACACCTTGCGAGCAGCTCTGCCGCCCATCCACCCGTTGGTTCTTTCGC
>NW_010410080.1:22066-22302 GCF_000710305.1 Buceros rhinoceros silvestris | reverse complement strand
GGGGAGCTCGGCGGTGGTTCAGGAGGGGAGGACGAGCGCGGCGCTGGCGCGGTGCCGGTGTCCCGTCGCAGCTCTGAAATGCTGCTCTTTCCCCTCAGAAAGTGCTGCTGAATTAGCAGGTTAATTAGGTGCCGTTAGGGGCGCCGTGACAGCGGGCCGTTACTTGACTCACGTCCCGCGACCCCGGCAGGGAGGCGTGCCACCAGCTCCTTGCGGGGGACCGGACCCGTTGTTCT
>NW_010410080.1:17169-21843 GCF_000710305.1 Buceros rhinoceros silvestris | reverse complement strand
GGGCTCCGACGGCTGCCCTGGAACCACCTGCGTGCCCAAAGCAGCCTGAAAGCGTGGGGAGGGCGAGGGGACGGGGAGGCGGCGTCCAGCACACGATTCCCGAGCCTCCCTCGACAGCAATCGTTGTCTCTCAGCTTTGTGCACTGTTCGTGCAGACAGACAGACGGACAGGTTCGTCACACATAGCCTGATACTCTGCATCGCTGGGAGATCATCGCTGGTGAAGAGGAGGTGGCTCTGGGCTGCTTTCGGTGTGGCGCGGGGATGGGGATGGTTTTAGTCATCTCCCTCCTTCTCTGGTGAAATGCAGCCTACGGGATGGTAACAGCCAGGCGGGGCATCGGCGCTCGTCTGGTGTCTCCGGAGAGGGAGGAGAAGTGTAAGACGCGTGGAAGTGGCGCTGAGGGACATGGTTTAGGGACCTGGGAGTGCAGGGGGAACGGCTGGACTCGATGATCCCAGAGGTCTCTGCCAACCAGACTATTCTGTGGTTCTAAGAAGAAAAGGCTTCATGTATGAGGCTGTCTGAGACGACCTTCTCCTTCACACGGATGAAAGTCAGTGTCCGTCTCGCCAGAATTTGACTTTACGGCTCTAGCAAAGAAACTTGGTTTGGATCTGGTGCCTGCCCCACCGAACTCCTCCTGGCAGACACCTGTAATCACACAGCGCCGAGCTCTACGCAAATCACGCAATAAATGATTCTAATTCTTTCGAGCGTAAACAAAATGCAGAATGCATGCAGCCTTCAAAGCATCTCCCTGTTATTCTACAGATGCAAATACCACGATTATCTCCCTTCGAGATCATGGGTTTGATGCTGCTCCTTTCATGTTAATCAGAATTTTGACTTTGACTTCGGCCCGGGAAGAACAAAGTGTCACCTGCCTTTGTCTAGTAACAGAAAACACTTTTACCTGATTTTACCAAGAAACCAGCGAAAAAATCACTTTCACACTTCCTAGCCTTAGCACCTTAGGAATAAATTAAGCCAGACTCACATCAAAGTCCCTGAAACACCGATTTAAAACAGATTTACGTTTCCAGTATGGCCGATGCAATACCTGTACTCTACAGCCTTAGTTGTACCTTAATCAAGTCTAATTAATTCATGCTTAAACACACTGATTTTATCTTCCAATTACCCAACAACTTCCCTTGGTAAAAGAACACAGAAATAAAGCTTAACGTGTTCAAAACTTTATTTCAAATGTGCAGTGTCCAGCAGACAGCAATTCCAGTACCGCCAAACAATTTTTCCTGTCCTTACATAGCAGCTAATGACCGTCCATGCAGTCAGCAACCGCTCCTTCCAAACAGAGCTCCTCCCACAATAGTCTGGCTGCATTTTGTAGAGCACTGGCAGTCTGGAGTACCAGGTCTGGGAAGACAAATTCCATCCTGAGGTGTGTAGACATAAGAAAATTCAGGGTGTTTTTTTTACCGTCCTGAAATCATCAGGCTGTTCGACTGAAGAGATACCAGCGATCTGCGTGGGCGACTGCACCACTTCACCGCTGAAACACTTTGGCATCAGCCTCTTGGTACTGGCCCAGTTTTCTTGCAGACTTTTGCTGTATGTTGGCTGCAGTTTAGGCCCAGAAATCCCAAGACTTCTGAACAAGGAGCATGACTTACTCTGTTGAATTCCATAATATTGATTTTCCTTCCTACTAAAACCCCCTGATTTTAGTTCACTCGTATTTATTCTGAGATCAGCTTTATCACCTTGAAAGGCAACAGATTATCCCCTTACCCTTAATTATCCTTTTAATCCCTCTGGTGTTTGCAATGTTAAAGCAACACTGCTTAAAAATTTAACAACTATCTGCACCGGATGGTCTCAGAGACCGGAGGAACCTGGCCAAACAGAAGGGTGAGCCGGTGTGCCGTAGTGGCTGAGGTCCTGTTACCATCAAGCTTGCTCACAAAGAGCAGTGAACTGGATTTCTCCGTAGTGGCACGAAACACTGCCCCTCCCTTGGCAGTGGAGTGCTGGTGTAAGTAGCCCAGACAGCCTAAGAACATCAAAGGACATGGGCATGAGGTGAGGAGGTGTCTTCGACGGGACCAGTCATGGTTTCAGCAGATAATGCCACTTGAAGCACCATTTCGAGCAACTCTGCTTGGAGACAAAACTCACTTTTAAACTGTTTTAATGTAGTTTTAGACTGTTCTAACGTACTTTTTAAAAAACTCAAACTACAAAATACCTTCACATTTATTCTCTCTCCTCCTCTTGTGTATGGCAGGAGAGCAATTCCTTACCTTTTGGGAACAATATGATGTTATATTGCTCCTAGATCGCCAAGTACACTCCGCCTTCAAAGCTGAAGGTGGTACGTACGTGCATGCTCTTCAGGATAACGTATGTGGTGTGTGTTGTCCGAGTTCAGGCAGAGCTGGGCTGGGAGGGCTGCGGTCTGGCCAGACCTGTAAGCACACGCTTTGCATTTCGGTGGTCACTCTCAGCTGGACGTTAACCGGAACCCACCTACACAGTTAAGTGACTGAGCGTGAGCTTCGCACCCTCGCTGCACAGTGCACAAGTTTGGGGCACGAGGGCTGTCCCCTACGCAGGGCAGAGCCCCAGCCCTGCCTCAAGGTAGTACACATAAAGAAACAATAATTAATAATGTAATTAATACACATGTAATTAATAATAGTTTTAAGTACAGACTGTGTCCATCAACTGAAATTTTTTATGAGCATCATAACCACTGAAGAACAACAAGAGGTAAACAGTACGTACTTTGTGCAGGGCTGTAAAAATGAGAGAGAAGCTACAAACCGTCTCCTCACGACACGAGACCTTCTCCACGTTTGACGTTCTATGTTTATCCAGATGTCTGAAGTTCTGCTTTCTGCCTCCAGCCCTTTTCCTCCTCTCTTTTGCCTCCATTGCCACCCCCTCGGTCCATCCCTCACACTCTAGCTCTGATACCCTCTGGCTCCATTCCTCCTCCAACCAGTGACCCTCGGACCTCTTTTGCGTGTCTACCTCCCTCTTGTTTGCGAGGCTGTTGATAAGGAATCTGTCTGTATTGCAGCCTACAAAACTGTCACGCTAAAGGCTGCCAATATAAATGTTTGTAGAGGGAAGTTTTTCCCCTTGGGTTGAGGTGAATTGGGGCCCTTGACTGAGGATCTCTGGTTCTGGACCAGGTGCTGTGGTTGTTCCTCCGCCTTCCCCCGCTGCCTGGCGAGCTTTGCCTCACTAGCAGTGTCCTCTCACGGCTGTGCTCAGACCGATGGGGAAGAGGACTCACTGCCCACACAGCCATTGCCTCACAGGATGGAATTCCACAAGAAATTCCAGTCGTCCAGAAAATCTGCCGAGCAAGCAGCACGCCCAGGGTGATCAGCAACCCCAAACGATTAAAAGGCCAAATTCGCCTTGGGGGTAACTGCAGTGTGCAAGCAGAATTCCACCGGGGATATATTAGGGCCCAGAGTCTTGACAGGTCTAAAAGGGCATTGTTAAACGCTGCTGTTAGAGGAACACAACAAACACTCAAAGCTCAACCTGCCTGGGGCTGCTGCGGGTGCGGACCCCCATGGTCAGCGCAAGACCCATGGGCTGATCTTGGGGTGTCACCTGTTATAAAAGGGAAAGTGCTGCGGTGACCCCCACCCCTCCATCCCCTGCTCCCTGTTCTCATCTCTACTCGCTCAGAAGAGCTGCGGTGGCGGGGGGGAGGGGTGTGTCTCAGCCAGCCTGCTGGAACGCAGAGCCCACACCTCCGCCCGGCAGTCAGCAGATGTTGCCGCAGTGCCCAGCAGCTTCATCAACAGCAGCAGAACAACCCCGCGTTGACCGCGCAGTCCTTGTTTGGGCTGGGTTTAACAGTGAGTGTGGCCACAGGCACATCTCATTTGGCTGTGCTGGCCCAGCCCTGGCTGAACTCGTTGTGTGCTTGTCTGTCGGTGCGGTTGAGCCTGAGCTGTTCGAACCCTGCACTGTGTGGAGATGTTCCCAGATCACCAGAGCTGTGTGGGCAGAGATCCCTGACGTGCTGTCAAAACCACACAGCGACTGGTGCAGCTTGTTTGACTTGTTGTGTGTGGGATCGCTTTGACGTGTCGACACGGCTGCGTGCGCAGGGACGGCTCCTTCCTGCCTCCAGGACCTCTAGAGATGCTCTCCTGGACCACGATGGAAGTGTAGGGTGGAGGTGTAGGCACCTTCCCTACGGCATGTCAGTCCGCTAGTGCTAACAGAAGTCACCTCGTGCTTGCCTCAGAGGAGGAACGTGTGACCAGTTTTTGCACTGTCCTTTTGCTCACTGGCACCAAAGGAAGTAACAGGAACTTTCAGAAAAGCAGCACTGGTAGAAAATGAGCCTGCTGTCCCCTTCGTCTGCTCCTCTGGGTGTTTTTTGTAGGCTGCAGGTGTCCCTGTTCACCGGGGTTGAGCCTGTGCTGTCTGTCAGAAATAGCAGTACCGCAGAACACCTGCCCTGGCAGCAGCCGGGGGGACAGAGGTTGCTAGATAAAGAGATTTGCTGCTTTTTTCCCCAGCAGATTGTGGCAGAAGTTGTGCAGGGGGATGCAGATTGCCTGGTAGGGAGCTGATAGCGGTATCCTGTCACGGTGTTTATCTGTGAGCAAAGGGACCGACGGCTCCAAGAGGCGGCGGCTCGGCAAAGCTGCGGTGTCTGCTCCGGGGTGAAG
>NW_010410080.1:15229-17094 GCF_000710305.1 Buceros rhinoceros silvestris | reverse complement strand
CCGCTGCGCCGGAGCCCCGTCGCGTTTCGTCTGCGCAGCGCAGAGAGGAAGAAGCCTCTGATCATACACACAAACACACACACACACAAGTTTCCTCTTTACAGCACAGAGAGGAAGAAACACCATCACGTGCACAGGCACAAGCACATACCCAAACTGATTTTAACCCAGATATGAAATATTTTGTTGTACAACAAGTCCCTAGCAAAATTTTTTGGTGTTTTTTAATGTATTCATTTTGAGAAGATGATTTTAAGGTAAAGCAAATCTACAGTCCACACCATTTTTAGAGACTGCAGGTTTTCCTGCGGACGGTGTTTGCTGTTCAGGTGGTAGATACCGCACCATGATATGAGAGATAACTTGCGGTACTTTATTTTCCTGTTACAGTAAATCTCTTCATACCGAGGAGACACCTGGTGATGTTAGAAGTCTTTGATAGGACCCCAAGCGATGCTATTTTTGAATGTGTTGGCTCTCCAGCAGGCATCAGAGCAAAGAGCATCTGCGTTGTGAAGGAGTGGAATTAAGAACCCCCTAAAAAAGTGTTGTTTTCTTCTGTTGCAATTACCCTCTGGGCTGAGGCTCTGCTGCAGTCACCTGCTCCCTCTCACTGGATGATGTCTATCCTCAAACATGGTCCTTACTCTGCTCACCACGGTCCTCCCCAGGGCCGTTGTTGACCTCTTGTCAAGGTGATTTCAGTGTTATATATTAATGCAATACGTGCTTTAGTCAGACCTGTCGGTCAATAACGAGCTGAACGAGGGGGAATATTCTGCTCACAGCAATATTACCTTATCACTCAGCAGTGGACAGGGTGATTCAGTTAAATGTTCTGAGCTTCTGCTTCACATAACTAGGACTTAAAAAAAAGTAATCAACCATATTATGGACTGATTGGAATATTTATCACAGATTCACAGAATGGTTTGTGTTAGAAGGAGCCTTAAAGATCATCTGGTTCCATCTGCCCTGTCATGGGTAGGGACACCTTCCACCAGAGCAGGGACACCTTCCACCAGACCAGGCTGCTCCAAGCCCCGCCCAGCCTGCCCTTGAACAGTGCCAGGGATGGGGCTTCCACAACCTCTCTGGGCAACCGGTTCCAGTGCCTCTCCCCCCTCACAGTGAAGAACTTCTTCCTTACATCTCATCTAAATCTCCCCTCTTCCAGTTAACAGCTGTTACCCCTTGTCCTGTCACTACACGCCCTTGTCAAAAGTCCCTCTCCTGTTTTCTTGCACCCAAAGTCTTGTGTTGGGGAGTGTGAGCTCTGCTCCGTGACCCCATTTCCATTCCTTTCATACCTTCAGGTCTCCTAACTCTAACAGTGTGAAGGAGGTCATGTTCCCACCGCCCCATTTCAGCCTCGTGGCTCTTCTTCTGCTCTGTTACTGGGAGTACAGGTGAGGGGTCTCCAGGAAAGAGACCCTTTTGGCCAAGTAAACAAGCCTCTGTTCTTAGGCAGTTTAGAAATTTCTTACACTTGTCGTAGCTCTTTTTAGAGTCGCCCTAAAGGAAGAGCTGTGCCGAGGCAGCAGTGTGTTTACTTTCACTTCTCTGAGAGTTGCATCCCAAGGAAATGCAGTTCCCAACACTTATGATGCAATGTTTCATCTGCTGGTAATGTTCAGCTAACCTAGGACCAGATGATGGCTCCCCTTCGTGCAACAACAACCTCAAAATCCGTGTGCTGAGTTTTCACACGGGACCATTCGCCCAAAGGCCTGGAGACTCTTCACAGACTCTTCTCTTGGGATTTCTAATATTTTCCAAATTAATCAGAGCCACTTCCACTCCTCGCAGCCTGCCGCTCTTGCTGCTGTGAGAAGCAGCATCCACATGTCTGTCATGCTCAGCAG
>NW_010410080.1:0-15126 GCF_000710305.1 Buceros rhinoceros silvestris | reverse complement strand
TTTCCCATGGGGCTGTCAGGAGAACGATGACCTTATTTCTAGGTTATTTTCTTCTACTTCTTCCCAAGTGAATATTCCCCTTAGTGATGGATGTGACCTCCCCTACTGTGTCCCCCTTACCCTGTGTCATACACTGGAGGCCTGGAGATGCTGCCACCCTGAATCCGAATTTAACCCTGTGACAAATGTGCATCACCTCTCTCCTGAAATTTAGCTGCTTTCATTCAGCAGAGTTAGATGGTGTTTCCTGATAGGAAAATATGCCCCTGAAATTAATGATGGCATTACAAATTCTTCCACTTAGATCCTGTGTAACCTCCTGGGAATAATAAATATGCCGACTCTAACAAATAGATATGTCTTTGGAACTGCTAGAGAAGAGCCTTGCTTCCACATCTCAGGCGAGCTGCATGTTCACCGTAGTTAGCAGCATGGTGCCTGGTTCATTTCAAGACTTATTGACAATTAATATTAGCTGAGGCCAGTTTCTGTTCCATTACTGAGCTGAGAGGACACGGTGCAGCCTCAGTCCTGGTTTCCATCAGGCAGACACTGGAAATGGTCATTCCAGTGCAGATGCTGCAGGGATTGTTGCTCACCATGTGTTGCTCAGTGTGAACAGTGAGGCAGGAGGGGCTGGGCAATTGCTGGGCAGGGGAAAACGCTGGGGAGGCAAAACTAAGTGTCACAAGGGGGAAAGTGCTGCGGGGCAGCACGAGGGGAAGGAAGAGGGGAGGAAGGATTGCTGTAACATAAACCCAGTTCTGTTTAAAACATTCTAGCCATCAGATATCTGCTCTGGCCCCCCGTGCAAGGTACTGCACCAAGGGCAGAGCCCTGTTTAAGCTACAGAAGGGTGTTCTCTGAGGACTCGAGCACATCGCTGGCTCCCTGAGCCCGGGTCTTACCGAGGAAGCCCTGCCGTTCACAGTTAGAGAAAGGGAAAGACGTTATTTACAATGCCCGAGAGCGAAGGTTTGGGTACACGTACAAGTGAGTCACTATTTGCAGCTCTTTTCTTCATAAAAAGGAGCTGGTACAAGAAAGCACATGAAAGGGTGTTGGCTTTTTATCTAGAGGACCTCTCCGAGGGTGGAACTCCAGGGGACAGGGATTGCCCAACGCCTAGATGTGCACAGGGCAGGGCAGCTGCTGGGGAAGCCTGCCTGATCCTGCAGCGGGGTGCCTGTCTGCTTCCCAGCCTCTCCCAGTGTAACCAGGCTCCACAGCTTCTGCGTTTGGCCAGCACAGAACTGTGGTGTGTTCCACACAAAACACTGGCCAGGTCAATATGCTTGCTCCTCAGCAGGGAGACAGGCAGCGGTCATCCAAGAGTTCTGCGGAGAGGATGTCTGCAGGGTGAGCTGCAGAGTGCTGGGAGTAGTGAAAGCCAGTGTCAGGTTGACCCTGGCAGTGGATGTGCTCATCCAGCACCCCATCCTCTCTGCCCAGACCGTAGCAAATGGCTGGGGTTCAGACCTTTGCTGCTCTGCTCTGAGCTGATGTGATGCTAAGGGTGAGATTCAGGAGGGACACTGTTGATCCATGAGCTGGACCTTTCCTTTGGGATCCATGAGAGAGAGGTGCCAAGAAGTCCTCAGACACTTCAGTGTTATCCTCTGGTCTGGCAGATGAGCTCTCCGAGTCTGTGGGCAACTGTGCCCTGATCCTGCTCACCTCACCGAGGAGGACAGTCCCCACAAAATGGGTGCCACTGCTCTTACACAGCGAGCCAGGCACTCCTGGGATCCCAGTGCAGACCAGAGCAGGGGGTTCCTCTTCAGCTTATCATCTATTCAACAGCATTTGCCACTCTGCCTTCCTCTCACTGAACTGAGATGTTTCCTCGTCCCTCCCTCGTACCAAGCAGGCAGTGAGCACAGCGAGCCTCCTCGGCCTCTGCCTTCTGCTGAGCTCGGAGTTGGAGTCACAGTTTGGCTCTTCTCCTCCAGCTCCTCTTGCTGGCCCAAGCCCCCGCGGGGTGGGGACTGCTGGAGCCGTGCAGCTGTTGCTCTCGGGAGTGATGCTCAGATACAGGAGGTCGTTTTGGTTTGTTTTGTTTTCCTATAAAACCCACTTTCAGAGACTTTCCTAGAGCCCAAATGCCCTCAGAGGAAAATCCTGGGAAAATCACTTTTTCCCCCAGTTTTCTACAATAGTGTCAACTAGAAAACAGAAAAGTACTCTGCAAACCAAAAAGGCTGAAGGGAAGTGAAATCGAAAGAGAAATGAAATTTTTACACCCAGGCTTCGTATTTTGGGGAAGTGCCTGTTGCTAAGGGTCAGGGAGGAGGATGCTGCTGGGGTGGTTGTTTCTCTTAAGTTCTGCTGCTGCTGTCAAATGCTGGAGCCCCATAAAATATTTACACAGACAATTCTCTGTTGCCCTTCAGAAATAACCATTATAACTATATAACTAGGGGGAGTCTGCAGAAGTAAAATTGAACCAATAGGTAAATGAGAAAAAGACAGCAAGTCAGTTGCCTCCCTAATATCTTCCTTTTGTCCCCATTTATGCCTCAGCTTTTGCACAAAGTCCCCTTTCTTCACCCACCTCACCTTCTCCCAGGTTATCTCGTGGTACGGGAGTATGATTTCTCCTCGCAGAAGAAGAACCCCATTGTTCAACACCTTCTGAGTTATGCCAGCGTGGCGCCTATTTTGGCAGAGGCTTCATGGTTTCCTCACATCTGACTAACAAGAGATGATGAAAAATGTGATTCATTAAAAAACCCCAGATAATCATCTGAGAAAATTAAACTTGCTTCTTTAAATGGGGCTTAATTTTCTCATATAACAATCAAACCTCAAACAAATGGTTTAATCTCAAGGCTCCATCTTGTGGCAAAGTCACGCAAAGCCACTTATTGTGAAATTAATATTCGCCCTCCCTTAATTTCCACCCGTTCTTCTGTAAAACCTCATGAGACTGTAATGCTGCAGAGAGGCACATTGGTCTGACCCGAGCGGGGGCAGAAGGGTGGGCAGTGCCGGGCAGAGGGAAGGTGTTTCTGGCTTTATGAGTAATATTAAAGCTGAATTTAACATTTTAAATGGTATTAAATATCCTGCATTTACTTTAGGCTCACGTGAATCTCCCAACCAACTCCCATAATCAGTGACGACGATGGGACCGCTCATTCCCATGGGATAAATTCAGTTTAATACCCCTGAAAGCCTGGAGCAGCAGTCAGAGCTGGGATAGTTCTGGAATATTCTGACCTTCTGGGTATGTATAGATAATACAATTGCACTCGAGTGCATTTATGTGAAAAAACGCTTGTGAAAATGCAGGATTTGGCATTCGATTTTGGCTGGCCTCTTGTTTAACCTTGGAGAGTCCTTCCTTTAAAATTATGTCAATGGTGCAAAGCAGAGCAAAATCCTTATTATTACTATGAATGATTTTTGATCAGCTAGCAGAAGTTTGGATTACCAATCTGCTTTCCAAGGGGGAAGGTGCAGCCAGCCAGCGAAGCGCTGCAGCCCGGCCAGGCTGGGCATCCCCTGGCTCCCACCCAGGGCCACTTGGCCACTCTCCCTGCGGTTAAACTGCTGCGTAATTTCTGAAAACCGCTGGCCCTGGTGCCATCCCCACTGCTTGGGAGCAGGAGCTGGGCAGCCCTGCCTTCACCAGATAAAGCACGGGCTTTCCGTTGGGTGCCCCAGGAGGGAGGAGTACCACTGCCTTATCTTCCTTCCTCCAGCCTGCATGCGTCATCATTTTTGGGGCTAAATATAAAGTAAGACTGGTTTTCAGCATGCAGGAGCTGGCGAGCTTCCCGGAGCACATCCTGGGCAGGAGGGGCAGGCAGTCATGGGTGCCCCCAGCCTGCTCAGCCACCCCAGCCAGCCACCGAGCCCTGGGACCTGCCGGGGGTGCTGTCTGGGAGGTGAAGGTGCAGCTCCTGGGCTGGGCTGTCCTGGCTGCTAGTCTCATCCTGGTAAAATTCTTATTTCTCTTCAGTGATGCAGGAAGCAAGGCATCTTAACTTGTGGACAACAAGTTGCCTACGAGCCAGCAATGGGCTCTTGTGGCCAAGAGGGCCAATTATCTCCTGGGGAACATGAAGAAGAGTGTGGCCAGCAGGTTGAGGGAGGTTCTCCCCCTCCATTCCAGTGACGTCACATCTGGAGTCCTGTGTACAGTTCAGGGCTCCCCAGTTCAAGAGAAACAGGGAGCTACTGGAGAGACCCCAGTGGGGGCTACAAGGATGCTGAGGGGCTGGAGCATCTCTGTGCTGAGGAAAGGCTGAGAGCCCTGGGGCTGTGCAGCTGGAGGTGAGCAGCCTGAGAGGGGACCTCGTCAGTGCTGATCCATAGCTAAAGGGGGGTCAGGAGGATGGGCCAGACTCTGCCCAGCGGTGCCCAGAGAGGGGACAAGGGGCAACAGGCACAAACTGGAACCCAGGATGTTCCACCTGAGCACGAGGAGAAAATTCCTTGCTGTGAGGGTGGGAGAGCCCTGGCCCAAGCTGCCTAGAGAGGTTTTGGAGTCTCCTGCTCTGGAGAGACTCCAGACCTTCCTGGACACCATCCTGGGCAACTGCTCTGGGGACCCTGCTCTAGCAGGGGGTTGGGCTGGGTGATCCCCAGAGGTCCCTGCCAACCCCACCAGTCTGTGATGCTGTGGTTCCATGACTCTGTGATCATCTCCCAAGTCATACCTCAGGTACCCATGTGGGCTCTCTTGCTGGTAACAGCTTCTGTCATGGTTATGAGCAGAGCACGAGCTCTCAGACCCTCCTAAAAGGCTGTCAGTGAGCACACACGCAGCCGCGGCTGCTGCCTTTGCTGGACATGTGGAGAACCCTTGCAACTGGTGGTAGGGGGAAGGTAATTATACTGATTCAGAAGCATTTAGCACACTGAAACATCGTTCTGCTCCATGCCTTTTTATTTTTTCCTGTTCCAGCTATGATGTCGAGTAACTAATGAATGCAGCATGATGTGGTATTAGGTTTAAAGCAGTGTTCTCCCATTGCAATTCCTTGCATGTTGGTCGCACCCTTAATGATCTTCATAGGAAATATTTACTTTGAGGAGTTTGGTTCTAAGGATGCCAAGTGATCAAAACCAGGCTGGGCTTGCTTTGCTCTCAAATGACTTCAGTTTTTCCTGGAAAGAAATGGGAACAACAAAACCCAAAATCTTGCTTTCAAAATTAATGCAAATCAGCTTGAAAATCATCTTGTCCCGATAAATGAACACTCCGTTCTTTCTTGGGCAATCTGATATGAACATTTTGGGGAACAGAAATGAATAAACACTGGGGAGAAGTGAGGTCGATGATGGAGGTGATCTTACTGCACTCCCCAGGTGAAACATCCCCGCGTTGTCTTAAGTAAGCAAGGAAGCGGCAGCCTCGTGCATTGGGTATCGCTTAAGGTGGAAAATTGCCCCACCACTTGTTATTGTTCTGTTGCATCAGCCAAATCTCGTGCAGACCGGATTGCAAAGGCAGCCGTGCCCACGCACTGGCGGGTGTGTAATGTATCGTTACATCGCGATGTCACGAGCCTCTTTGTGTGCTGGAGAGGCTGAAGGAATATGATTTTGACAGGCCAGAAATTTCTACCCGTTACAAACCCTTGATGCTTCCGTGTGGCCTGGGAAGTGGGGACAACTCCATCATCACCTCATCATCAGTCTGAGATGCTGTGATCTGAAGTCTGAGATCTAAACAGATGCTGTGGAGCAGGGAAAACTCCTTGTGTATCTTCAGGGTCATCTCAAGAGCTTCAGAGCCTTGCGACTGGAAAGGCTGGGAGGGATGGAACGGTTGGCCTGGCCTTGTGTTGTTCGAGGGTGTGCTCAGAGCTGGGCAGATCGCGTTGTTCCATCATGAGAGGTGGAGAGGAACCCCCTTACTCATACATCCAACCTTCAGGGGCCATTAAAAAAAAAGTTTGAACCCTGCTGGAGAACGTGCTTCTCCCCGGGCCACCCTGTCCCCTTGGGGCTGTCATCACACCCGATGCCTTCACATCTGTGTGTTGTAAATCCTCGCTCCTTTCAACCTGAAATGGTTGGGCAAGTGCTGGTGTACCATCACTTCCCAGTAGGAGCTGCAGTGGGGAGCTGGGCGTGTGGGTGCAGCGGTGCTGGACCACACTGCAGCATCCTCAGGTGGGTGCTGAGCGTGAACGTGAGCACCCTCCTCTTGGGTCTGTCTGGGTGAGCGTCCAAGCTCTGCCCTGCATCTCTCAGCCTTCATGGCCCTAAATTCACCTTCCAGTGAGTTCTCTGCCCTGTCATGTACCTGTTGCCTTTACCTGCCACTCCCCGGGTGGAGACATCTTTCTCAGTGCTGCGTGAAGCCTTTCATGACATCCCCACGCTATTTGCAAAAAGAGTTTAATTTTGTT
Source organism: Buceros rhinoceros silvestris (assembly GCF_000710305.1). NCBI lineage: Eukaryota > Metazoa > Chordata > Aves > Bucerotiformes > Bucerotidae > Buceros > Buceros rhinoceros. The sequence goes on along the minus strand of NW_010410080.1, from coordinate 8,758 downwards.
AGCTTGTCAATATAGCAGCGGGACGTAGTTACACACCAAAATGATGCAGACTGGAAAGCACGGTGCTCACTCCCTTGTTCTCCATGAGCTGTAACTTAATGCAAACCCCTCTGTCATTTCCCATTTTCTAGTTCTTTCATTTATTCTTGCTGAGAAATTAAAAATGGCTTATAAATAAACACCGGGGATGACTTCCAAAATGTTCTGTATTTCCTTGCAAGGCTGGTCCTTCTGTCACTGGCCCACTTAAGTGATCTTGAAGGATTGTATACAGGTTCCCTTTACAGTGCATTTGAAGTTTGTAATCCTGCTTAAATACACAAAAATAGGAAGGATTAACAAACTGCCATGCTGAGGCCAAAAGAAGACAGAGCTAAAAGCAATCAAGGAGCAGCCTATCAGATACATGAAATAAATTGGAGGAAAAGTGGAAAACTGTCAACAAAAATAATATGTTATGGATCCTCAAGCCTTTGTGTTTATGCTAGAGGAAGCCTAAAATAATCTGTGGTTTCTGATGCTTGATTTAGTTTTCCACAAGCCTAATTAACACCAGATTAAGTTTGCTGCCACTATCGCTTATTGCTGAGACTGACAAATTCTTGCTGTTTATTTGTTTTCTACAAAAATGACTGGAGGCAATAACAGTATGACACAGTTAATAAGCTTGAAAACAATGCTGTAATATTCATTTTTATGAACTCAATCTTGAGGAGAACCCCCCCTGACTTCCCCTATTAAATTCTGGCCCTATGGTCCTTGCGAAGGAAAAAACCCCGTTGATTGAACGTCCCCTCGGTTTAAGATACAGCCCCGTGAATTTAAGATGGAAATAAAGCCTGTGCCAAAGTGCTTTGCTGAGGAGAGATGGATTGTAGTGTAGCTTTACAATAACTCGTGTGCCCACAGGTGCTGAGCTCCCGTGGGGTTGGTGGCACCCTGTCAGGAGATATGGGGGGCACACGGGGCTCCTGGCAGACCCTCTGTCTCTGAAGATGTCATCCAGGTCGAGGGAACAGATTCTGTCTGTGTGATTGGACTGTGGCAGAGACAAGGATGAGGGGTTCAGACAAACGTGCATTCTCAGGGCCAGCGTAGTCACCGAGTTTTCATCCCTGAGCCTTTATCTCCCCCTTGAAACAAAGGCCAAAATATTCTTGTCTCTGAACCTGGACTATTTTTGGCGAAGTTGAGCAGGTGGTGTTACTGGTTAGTGATCCAGCCGGCAGCTCAGCTGGGAGATAAACAGTCATAAGCCAGCGATAAGGGACAAATGTCAGGGTTTAGTGGCTCTCTGATCTTTTCCGCTCTGGCTTATAAATTACCGATAGCAGCAGCATCGTGAGCTGAGAAGAACCCACCCGCCAAGAGACATCTCACACCTTTCCTCCTGGCTGCGAGAAACCGAGGCAGTGCCTCGGAGCGTCCCATGCCTGGCTGCTCAGGGTCCCGGGGTCCCACCGTTCCTGTTGAGCGCATCACAAAGCTGGTGCTGCTGCCTGAAGCTCTCCCATTACAGGTTTTCTTCTGGAACAGACACCGCAGCCCCCTACTCCAGATTGCTCCACAAAGCTCTGATTCGTACCAGGGACAGGAGCAGCCCCGGGCTTGCTCTGGAGCCACCGTCCTGCCACCAGAACAGGAAAGGACAAGACCTAAATGAATTGCACCGAAACGGGAGAAGAACACTGCAGAGAGTCCTGGCATTCAGCAAGCACCAGGCTGCAAACCTCGCTGAAAAAGCGATCACTTTGTTTAAGGTGTGCTTGGGGAGCAGCTCGCGCAGCGCTGCAGTTCATCACGGCCCATAACACAGTTAATTTTGCCGTGAAGTGAGTAAGACAGGCTGGGGCTGCACAGCCATTTGGATTTAATCATGCACTTCCCTACCTTCTTAGCCCAGATTTCTCAACCAACTGTGCAAGGATTTATCGTTTGCTAACTGTAAGTGAATTACTCCAGGGTAACGCTGTCCCGGGTGAAGGCGGAGGAGGAATGATGTCTTTCAGATGGCTGGGAAGAGCCCACAGCGCGCTAGGGCTGCGTTCGCAGGTGGCTCCTGCTGCAGGGGAAGGCAAGGAAAAAAAGACGTGAGAAGCCTTTTCTAGGAATTTAATTCATATTTTTTTCTCAAGTAGATGTGCCACAGCCCAGCACCTGAATATATTTCGTCACAGAGTGGTAAATGCGGAGTTATTCTGCTCTTTACCCTCCCTCTGGGCTCCTAAGCTGTGCACCTCCGCTTGCTCATCACATAATATCCCTGGGGCTTGGATGCACGTGTGCGCTTTAAATCCCATCCCGTCTGCCATGGAGGACAGGGCTGCTGGGGGTGGGGGTCAGCCCCTGCTCCTCCTCGCTGCTGCCCTTCTCCTCCGTTGCTTTGGCTTTGTGCCCCCTCCAGGCAAAGCAAAGCCCAGAGAAGCCCAAGCTCGTCTTCTCCCCTGTGGGGCTCTGGCATGTGACTGCAGAGTGGTGACTCTTCTCTTTTCTCCCACGTTTTCTGAAAACAGCCACTGAGATGTGTCAGGGTTCCAAACGCATCTGTAGCTTCCAGACCCGGTGGCAGTGTTTGCATTCAGCTCCTTTATTTGCTGCTTGGCGGCACCATGCCGTCGCTTCTGCCTCCTCACCCTGACCAAAACTTTTAAAAACAGGGTGGATAAATATTTTGGGTCACATTTCACGATGGCTCATGAGCTTCCTGGGCTTCCTGAGCTGTTTCACTGCCCCTGGGACTCTCCATGTTCTCACAAACAATAATTCACCCAGGAGCTGCAAAGGCAGAACTGGAAAGTCTCTTTGGCTCCGGTGCAAACCTCTGCAAATCTCTGCACTGACTAAACAGTTTTTCTGCTGCGGTCGGGGTGTGCTGCTCCCCCATCACCTGCAAAGCTCACCCCACGCTGGTGGCTTCCACCTGGGCTTTGCCACAAGGTGGCTTTAAGGTAAAGGAGATTTGGCGGATATTCAGCTAAAGCCTAAATCCAGGTCAAAGTTGGTTTCTTCTGCTAATCCTTCACAGTCTTATTGGCAGAGCACGGAGTCTGGGAGCAGGACTCGGATTTTCACGAGCATCAGGAGGTCAGCTACGCCTCGGTTAAAAGTTGCCTGTTGCAGTGACACATTTTATGGGACAACACCACGTAAAGATCGTTCATACAGATCTTCCAACCTCATGTCACTTGTTCCCTGTACAGAGCGATCCTTTTGCTCAAACTTTCTCTGTTAATTGCCATGGAAATTTGATAATTTCATCCTAAAGCAGAGTTGAGGAAAACTCAGGAAGAGCTCCGATTACTGAAAACTGGAAAAAATTAATCTTGATTAAAGCACTTCCCCCATGAAAATAAGGACCTCCTGAACTCTGCAGAGAGTTGATTGCTCGGAAGCTGTTCTTTAGGCCATGGCAAACTGTACTTCTGCCAGTTTGTCCTACAACATTATCAGAAAAGAATCTGGCCTTCACGAGACAGGAAAAACATACCTTTGGAGGTGTAATTTAGTGGGCTATTGGCAGGACCTTGCTTCAGTTCCCTCCTAAGGGGAAGTGCCAAAATATGCATATTACCTCCGAACGCAAAACGGCTGTAAAAATGCCCGTCAGCTGTCAGTGCCCATAGCGTTTCTCAGACCAAAAAATAGGACTTGAGCTTCAAAGATTTTTTTTTTTTTTTTTGCCATCACCAGCAGAAGGAGCAAAAGAGGGAATGGGGCCTGTTTATTTGGCATTTTTAAGATGAGGAGACCAAGGTCCTTTGCAAAAGATCAGCCCCGTGCGGGCTTCTGTGGTTTCTGGCAGGTTGATTCTCTCTGAGGCAAGAAAGAATTGGGGCAGGAGGTGCCACGAGGCTGTTTCAGAGCATTGAAACCAAACTGTTTATTTGTTTTATTTTATTTACCTTTATTTTACTAATTTCACTTCATTGCTCTCTTTAGTGAAGTATTTTTCTCATTTCCTTTGAGACAAACACTTGCCCAGTGCTTCACAGAGCACACATGCCGGTGGCTCTTCCCCGTGTAGACAGTGTCCTCGCAGTGTCCAAACTCTCACACCTCGGCCACCATCCAGAGGAGCACATCCGCGTGGTTTTACCCCTGCCTGCCTCATCTCTCTCTCATATTTGGTGCTCCAGATGCTTACAATTACTGGCAGATGCAGATGCAGATTTTGTGGTTACAGTTTGGAACCCCTAAAATTGTCCTTTTGAAGCCTTGTCTCCGAATCTCTCCAGGCTTTCAGCACTCTATTTATTTAGCAATTGACTCACAGTGTAAGAGAGCAAACATCACCCTTGCTCCCAATCCCCCTCAGCAAAGAAGATTTATTGCATTATTATGCAGAAATGTGCTGGATTTGCTGGGAGGGAGAGGATGTGCGTGGCTGGAGCAACCTCAAGGTCAGTTTGCTCTCAGATTAGGGACAGACAGACCTGCCCTGGTCCTCCCAGCCTGTGGAGAGGACCTGAGGACACAGCAGAGCAGCGGCTGGTTTTCTCTGCTAGCCTAAGGATCTCTCCCAAGCTAGGGTAGAAATTATTCCACCGCTGTGGGAGCTGTTTCTGCAGAGAGCTCCACCCTGCTGCAGGGTCTCTCCATGTGGGGTTTGCTGCCAGAGCCCGTTGCTTCTCCTCCTTCCAGCTGCTTTGGAGACTAGGACGAAATGATGGAGAAAAGCATGTAGGACACAACAGGAGCCTGCTTCCATAGCTGAAATCTCTGCTAGAAGTAAATCCCAGCACCCTGTGTGTTCCAGGCTGCGGGTGGGCCTCATTTTGGTCTGTTCTGGGTGGGATGGGAGTTTTGTTGCCAGGTCGTTGTCTGCCGTTGCTTCACAGGAGATCTTCTCGTGTCCCGCTGCTCAGCAGAGCCAGCCCCACATTTCTCAAGGAAGTGACACAGCTTATGGGATGGATCTTCACTGCACAACCCTGCTCTTAGCTTCAGGGGCTTGAGAAGGGTTTGAAAAAACTCTGTGCACTGCCTCTGATGTGGATGAAGCACTGGCAGGAAACCGTGCAAAGCTTCTACTGAAACGACCCTGTCAGCCAGGACTGCTCAGACGGTGTCAAATCGCTGCTGCAGAAAAAGGAAATAACGGAGAAAGTGAAGGATTAGTCCAAGGAGGCACATGTCCAGGGTGGGAAACACTATACGAGGTCTTGGCAGCACCAGCTCAAGCTCACGGCAGCTCTTCCTCCAGCAGCTTAATGCAGTGACCTGCTTCCTGCTAAACAGATGTTTAAAAGACAAGATAAAACCCAACTGCTGCCAACCCCAGGCGGTTCCCGTTATCCAGCTCATCCATCACCTCTGCAGCTTGCATCCCTCTGGGTTGGGCTGGTTTCCCATGGGATCGTTTGGGGTGAAAGGTGGAAGAACAGAGAGAAACCTCAAGCTCCCCAGGGCTCACCTGCCCCACGAGCAGAGCGCAGCCTCCTCTAGGACTCCTGCCAGGATTTCAGGAGGATGGGACCCAGCCCAATGGAGGCTGTGTGGAACCTTCAGCTCATCATTACAGAAAGCAATAGAAGTAGAAGGAAAGCAGAAATCCATAGGCCATGCGGATCTCCACTACACTAGGGTGCTTAGGTCCACGTTTGTGCCCAGGACTGCACTTGGACAAGGCCCACGTTAGAGAAAGACCCCATTTAGATAAAGACGTGTCAATGTGGTCCTGAGAGACAGGGGTTAGTGGGGACCTGGCAGTGCTGGAGGAGCATTTAAATGTCTTTTCCAACCTAAACAATTGATTCCGTGATTCCATGATTCCATCATTCTGCACCCACTCTGCAGGAGCTCTGTGTCTCCCTTTCGACTCTCTTTTTCAAAGTATTTCCCCCCAGATACCACAGATCACAAACACAGTCAAGCCCAACCCTGCTTCATGCCCATGACATTGCTCATGGTCCACACTGTGGTCCTCAGTGGTGGCTCAAGATGTCCCATCCCACTGGGCAGCCCCTCCTTTCCACCTCACCATGCCAGGGACTCCACCGGTCCCACTGCACCCCAGAAGGACGTCTCCAAGGGGCCGGTGCTCCAGCCACGGCCGCTTCCCCTGGCCTTCATTATTTCATTGACAGCAGTCAATATCTCCCTGCCGAGGAATGTATTTACTTATGGGCACATAAGTAATTCATTTATAAAATTGAATTATCTGACTAGGGAGATTGTGTGTTTTGATTGTGTAGCAGTACTTCTGAAACCGACTTAAAATTGATAAAAGCCAGATGGAAAGCGGAAACAGTCCATTTCATGACTCTTTAAACGTTTAAGTTGGTTAACCCTTGTTCTCCACGATTTTTGAAGTTGGGGTGTAGTGTGGAAGCAATTTGTTGGTGAGTTCTCAGGATGCAAAGTGGGCTGTGTAAGCGCTCGCCGGGTTTGTGCCGAAGGGGAAAAAACAGTCTGCGAGGTCTCCTACTAGGGAAAAATACTTACAAGTGAGATGTTTCATCCTGGGAGTTGTTAGAACTGGAAGGATTTCTAAGAGAATTGGGCAAAATGCCAGTTAAAGGGTGTTGGGGTCTCGGGAAGGTCCCAGAGGGTGCGGGACAAGCGGTAAATCACCCAGGCAGTCCCAGCCGGGGCTTGCACAGGGAACTGGGAACAGCAAAGCCCGACCGGACCCTCCTGGCACTGCTGCAGCTGCCACCGGTGGTACAGACACCCAGGAGGCGACACGGAGATCCAATTGTCGAGGAGACAACTAGAAATGGGAGCGACATCAGCCCGTCCGTCCTGCTGCATACGAATGGACGGCAGAGATGGTGAACAGGAGGGTTCTTTTGCTTTAACTCTGTTTCAGTCATCAGAGAACCAAGGAGCAGAGGAGGCACACAAGGAATATCGCTCAGGGCTGGGGAGCACGAGTCCAGCCCCACGGGCTGTGCGGTGGACTCACCAGTGCGTATGAATGCAGCAAACCCACAAACTCACTTTATTTCCCTGTTCTGTCCTTTTAATTGTGTTTTCATCTTCTACCCCCATTTGCCGTCAGAGCGTATTCCCCCGTGCTGGGCTGCAAGCGGCTGGAGGATGCTGCAGGGACCATGTGTGGTGTAAATCCCCGACTCGGCCCTAAACTCAAACCTTCCCAAAATACCTACCAGTGCAATTAGAAACCTGCCTCAAATTCCCTAGTAGCTGAGGAAGGACAGGACAGGGCAGGACAGGACCAGCCCGTCTTTGGTGTCTGCAGCTGAAGGGAGGGAGGCGGATGCTGCCTCACATCTGCATCGAATCCCCGCTCCCGCTCTGTTAGCAATAACCTTCGCAGGTGCTGGGGCTGGGGTTGTCTTCGCCGCTTACCGCATTTCCACGTACACGCCAGACCTCTTCCCTCCGTGAGAAGACTCTTAAATTAAATTGCCTTTAATTGGTTTACGGTTCTGCTTCTGCCGCGTTCGCACACTGGAAAATGGAAAGATCTCCAGACCGAAATGCTTTACGATCTCGGTTTCCATTTCGTTAATATTTTCCAAGCTGGTTTCCTGTTTTCCTGTTGCCAAAAACGCACATCGGCAAAGAGTAAAATAATTCACATTCCAAGAGTTTGAAACAATTGTTTCTGCCCAGGAGTCAGAGAAAACCCAACCCTCTTGCTATCAGCAGACCCCGCTGTGATCCTCGCTCTCCCCGTAGAGGGATTTTATCGTCATTTACTGGCGTGGGGAAGAAACCAGATGCTCCTGTGCCTCCCCAGTTTTGGGTCTGTAACTCAAATACCAGGGTCTGCTTCACTCTGAGAACCAATCTTTTTTACATCCCGGCAGAGGTGGGATGTTCTGTTCTCATCAGTTCAAAAATATTTCATCGAAGGGCAAAAATAACAGTTAAAGGGCAGGCAAAGGGCTCCGGGATTGGAAAATTTCACTCTGTCTAGAGTTACTCTTTTCAGTAGAAAAAAATTTGTGGTATTGTGAAAAGCCATGGAAGGAAAAACCTTTTTAGTGGGGCACAAAGCCAAGGCGACTTAGCAGGCTCCGCGTCTTGCACATCCTATTTTCCACATACTTAAGCCGGTTCCTTCCCTGCAGCTGCGGGGATGCAGACAGGAGTGAAGAGCTTGAAGAGCTGATGAGTCAAACCTGGAGGGAATCCTGCCACAGTCCTGCTGGGATTTTCTCCTGCAGCGTGAGCCCCGGGGAGGTGCCAGCAGAGCATCCCTGGTTGGGGCAAGCTGCCGGAACCAGCGACTCGTGGGGTAAAGAAATAGTAACGCAAATTCCTCCAAACCAGGCTGGTTCGTGTCAGGGGAGTGAAAAATGGTGACGACTTCTCTTAGTTTAAATTTTATTAAAATATAGGCAAAAAGGTGAATTATTTAAATTTCCCCAGGAGTGGCAAATTTATGAAACATCAACTAGCTTGTGAAGGAAAGCACAAGAAAGGGTGAGGGTGAATTTTTCCCATTGTGGGAAATACAGTATTTTGTCACTTCAGCTGGGTGTGAGCACTTCGGAGAGGGCAGCGCTAGATTGCCAGCCCCTGCCTGCAACCACAGCCCTGCCCCTCGGCACGGTGAGGTGGATCGACAAAGAACTCAATAAAATGAGGGAACTCTAAATTTACAACCCTGTGTGCCTCGTGTCACCTTTCTTTGCGCACCTCCGATGGGTTCGGAAGGGATTTTGCAGGAGGTGAAGCCAGCCCTGCCAGGGCAGGAGGAGAACTGGCTGCAGTGTAAGGAAAATTACAATACAATACAATACAATACAATACAAGAGAAAAGAAAAGAAAAGAAAAGAAAAGA
>NW_010410079.1:54039-64466 GCF_000710305.1 Buceros rhinoceros silvestris | reverse complement strand
CAGCGTCCATAACAGTGTACTGCAACAGTATCCTTCTAAAATTTTAATAAGGTGCACTGTAATTATCCACCTGGCCTTTCTCCAAATCTAATGCCTGTGTTCTAGCAAAGAGGCTTTATGTAATACTGCTAGTGGTAAGGATCAGCCCTGCGACTGTCCTAATAGTGTCCCTGCACTAAACCCGAGCACTGGATTTTGCTTATTGTCAGCAGCCTGTCCTGGATTCAGCTAGGACAGAGTTAGTTTTCACAAGAAGCTGGGAGGAGTCACAGCCAGGATAGCTGACCTGAACTAGCCAAGCGGGTGTTTGATAGCATATGACATCATGCTCAGTATATTACTGGGGGAGCTGGTCAAGGGGAGGAGGGGTTGCAGCTCAGGAACGTGCTGGGCATTGGTTTCCTGGTAGTGAGCAATCACATTGTGCATCACTTGCTTCATGTACTCTTTTATTATTATTATTGTTGTTATTTCTTCTCTCCTTGTGTTAGCCTATTAAACTGTCCTTATATCAACCCACAAGTTTTTGCCTTTTTTCTTCCAAATCTCGTCCCCATCCCACAGCGGGGGCAGGAAGAGATGAGTGAGTGAGCAGCCACGTGCTGCTTAGTTGCTGGCTGGGCCTAAACCATGACTCACCTCCTCCTAATCTGCCCTTGCTGGTGATTGACAGGGATATGCTCAAATCCAAGAACATGCATGAGGAGCAGTAAGGGTGTGTATCAAACGATGCATTTAGCTACAGCTCATCATGGCTTTTGGATACATCATGGCTTTTGCCATGTAAAATGCTTGTGGGGTCAGGGAGATCCTGGGCTGGTTTTGCCATGCAAGTGTTACGACTAATGGCATAATAGCTGGACCTTCTTGGGAAAAATCTTGATTATTTTTATTTTTGTTTCTCCTGTCTCCCAGCCTGCTACACTTTCTTCACTAGCAGTAAAACAGGAAGAACAAACAAAGCAAAACCTCAAAGGGCTAAACTTTTATGGTTCTCTTATTGAAGCAATTAAATTACTACAGCACTCTGTCAGGCCAACATGATATCTCACTGAGGTTCTGGTGTGCCAGTTTCTTCTGGGAGTGAAAGCTAGAAACCTAATTCTTGATGAAGGAAGTGTTCAAAACATGATTATATCTCCATTTTCACAGAGAAAATGGGCTCAGCAAAGCAATATTGATAAAAGTTTCAGCTTAAGATCCTCCTAATTTAAGAGATCCCAGCTTTTGCTATTTAAAATGCTCTCCGAAAACAATTAAATAAATCATAAAAAGAAACATCTCTAAACAAACAACAGTTATAAAGGGTTTTTTTCCATTTTTTCCGTTTAAGTCCATTTTTCTCTCCTATTACTTTTTCCATAAAAATTTTCCAAGAAAGTAAGGATTCCTCACTGCATCTCATTCCTTGAACAAATATCTTTCCATATACATATATATATGTATCTTGGATATCTTGCAAAGGATGAAATAGCACTGAACAATGCACACATGGACAGTAATCATCCAATCCTAATCCCAGCTGGAGCTTCTGGGTACTAAGGCAATACAAGTAAAAACTGAAAGCAAGGAACGCTACTTTTACCATCTGTGTACCGGGCTTCCCACCAACCGTGAAATCCAGTGTTCGCATTCTGAATTACAGCCCACAGGTAGGGAATTGACTTAAGCAAGACCTGCAACGCAAAATGAGAGGAATTCATTTTAAATTGTCGTGTACCAAATACACCTGCCAGTCTCAGGGCACAGCCTAGACCAGTTAGGCCGTAGTTAGTGTCTGCAGCTCTGACACCTATCACACCAGTGTGTAGTCCAACGCTTGTGATTGCCCAGAGCTGCAGAACATAAGGTCTCTTCACAGTTAAATACTCTTCACTCAAGTCATGCTCTCCTGACATCAGGAGGACTTGGAGTGGAATGCACTAGACCAAAAATATTTGTCTTCTACGTGTATCATCATCATCAAATTTTGAAATCATCTAAGTGTTTACTAGGTCTCAAGGTTTGGTAAGAAAAACCTGGGTAAGAATAAGTGCTCTCCTGCCTCTTTGCTTTTTTCTGTCAGCTTCTCTTTATGACTCACTGTTCGCCTGGGAAAAGGATACCATTTTAAGATTATTTTCATTTCTGAGGCAGCTTACTCAGTGACAGTGAGTTTTTGGTTTTGTCTTTCTTCCTTCAAAAACATGTATTTTACAAATATTGTTGGACATATGCCTCAGTTATATTGTCTACATAACAAGATTTCTCCCACCGAGGAAAACGTAACACACGGAATAAATGTACTTGCATATTTTCACCAAAGGGCTGCATTTGATCCGTGTTGTGACAAGCACTCTGGCCTGACCAGCTAAACTAACCTCTTCCTCCTAAAATGCTAAATCCTCCTTAGTCATTTCAACATATAGCAAATATTGTGTTATTGTGCAAGACTTACGTATTGCTTTAACATGATTTGTGTGCCATGTGTGGTCATAACAATCTGCCTAGACTTGAGGAGTGTTGTATCAAGGAGGCATCAAGAGCAGAGGGTTGGCAGAGGAGAGATCAATAGCTGAGAGTACTCACAATTTCCTCCAAGGAACTTGTCAGTAACGAGCATTGTCCCAAGAGCTTAGCGAGAAGGGGGAGTGCAGCACAGAGCGGTGTGTCTGAGGCGAGCAAAAATAGGGAAGGGCAGTTGTACTCATCCGGATTGAAAAGGAGAAGGAACTGTAGCAGTACTGCTCAGTCACACTGCATGTGAGGATGGCAGAGACCAGGTTGGCCTTATCACCTGGCAAGGCAGATGCACGTGGGAGGCTTGGAAGGGATTTGAATTTTCAGGAGCATTTCTGCGAGTCACAACTTCTGGAACAAGGCCAAGTCCTTTGTTTCAGTAAAGAATTTTTATTTTGTTTCATTTTTCTTTTTTTAATGCCACTAGTTGGTGAGGGGACACTGGGTGTAGAGTGAAACCCAGTCCCAGTGAGGAGAGAAGGACAGGACCAGGGAGAGCACAGCACATCCCTCAGCACCATGTATGGTTCTCCTGTATCTTTAATCTCACCCCCTCCACCCCCATCACAGTCAATGCTCCTGTATTGTTTTGGTAAAGTGTTTGATACACACATAGCTGTATTTTTTTTCTTAAGTCAAGTCTTTGCAAGCACAAGTGATGGCTTCAGCCTTTTCCTGTTCATATTTTCAAGCTTATTTGCAATGATGATGGTGAAAACTTTTTTTAATGGTATTTTTTTGAAAGTAGAGATTTTGCTCTAGTTGTGCCGTTGGGTCATTTGGTGCCCTGAGGAACTGGTACCTATCTGCTACTGAACAGAGACGTTTCTCTTTGACCAGGAGGGACCGGAATAGCATAAGGCCTGTAGAAGATTTTCTATCAATCTCAGGTGGTTTCCTCACTGCCGCACACCTGCTCCCTAGCCTGGGGGATACTCGACATCTGTAGAGACTCACAGTTGCTCAGAGGATTTCTTTAGAAAGCAGGAAGGAAAAACACTCCTATCAAATGCTCCACTTCCTTAAGTTTGAAACCATGTTCAGTCACTGTAACTTTCCCCATCCTCTGCCTACTTGATGTCAGATGTTTCACCTGCACTTTCTGATCTGCAGGAAATGTTGCATTAAATTAAGGTTTTTGAAGAGTGCCCATCTTCAGATTCCTCTCAAGAAGTTTCATCTGTCTCTCTCCACGCTTTTGAAAGCATGACTGTGTTCTTAGAAACCACTCTAACGTGAGGTTCATTGGTGCACTTCGTATTTCTAGGAACTTCTTTATGGTAAATTAGAGTTGGTTTGTAATCAGTGGAACAGGGAATGTTTTTAGTGCCAGTTTGTATGTCTGGATAGGCTTGCACTTGGTACAAGGTTTAAAAAGATCAAGAGCATCTTTATTCTAGGCCTCTGAAAAAAATTAATCTGATTTATGTCTTGTGGAAATCTCACAAGTCAAATGACACCCAAATAAAAGGAGAAATGCTGCATTTCTGCAACGTTACTTTGCTGAAAGAAAGCAGGGGAAGCATTTTGTTAGGTTCTTCCTTGGTTAGTTTGTTTTTCTCAACTTTGTTTTGCATTTACAAAATTGTTGGGACAGTTTGTTGTAATGTGTTTTATCTTCTCATATACACAGGTAATGTCATTGAAGTCAAACTCAGGTAATGGAAAAGTGATAGCTGATTAGACCTGTTTGTTGGGCTCTGCTTGACTCTAGTGACTGAGAAATGATTGGAAAAATTGCGTCAAGAATACTTGCCTTTGCTTTTAAAATTAATATCATTACCTCCACTGGAAACGTTAGCATCCTCCAACAGCACTGGGAAGGGCAGTGTCAGTATTGCAGGTGATTCTAAAGAGGAAGGGACCTGAGCACCTTCGCTCCTTAAACCTGCTGCCCTTTTTCTCAAAGACACTCTTATTTTCCTTCATTTTTCAGTTAAATCAAGTTTATCAGAGTACAAATTAAACCGATTCTTCTGCACATAAGCATGACATTACAGGGTATTCCTGCTTTGTTGTCAAAACTTACGTTTGCACTGCTGGTAGACCATCACTTTCTGTACCTGTGCAGGCAGCAGCTCACCCTCCAAGGCTGCGGAGGGGAGAAGCCTGCACTGTGGCTGTGCCTGTGCCCTCCTGTTTCCGCAGCACGCAACTCCAAGCACCTCGCTGGTGACTTTGAATACAAAGAAAAACATAAAATCTGTATTTAAAACTGTAGAAAAGACGCAATCTTTCTCCAAGCCAGGACTTGAATGCTTTCTAATTAATGTCCACCTTTGCTTAGGATGTTATTTTGTTATTTAAATGAAATTAACTTTTATTGTTGAAAGGAAACTGGTGAAAAAAACCCTGGTTAAAACAACATTAGAGAAAGCAGCGCTGAACATAACGTTTTATTTCTGCATAGCTGGGGGGGATTAATGTATTTGCCTTGAGCTCTTGCATTATTATTCCCAGCTACTGAAAAACATAAACTAGAGGCTTGTTGGTTTTTGGTTTTTTTTTTCTTTTGAGCGGTTTGCGTGGCTTGGGGATGATATGCTTACCAGTTAAAATTTAAAAAGCTATTAATTTTTACCTAATTTATTTCTACCCCTGTAGGCTCTTCCTTTCTCATAGGAAACAAGGAGGTCTCTTAGTAGCCTTTATTTGGCTGCATTATATGTATTTTCTTTTTTTGTTCCCTACATCTGCTGAAGCTGTAGTGGCTGGGCCCAGTTCCTGACTCTGAACCCAGACTGACCCTTTTATCACCACAAACTCATGTGGGTCTCAAAAGCCTTTTGTCTGTTGGTTTTTTGGGGGGTTGGGTTTTTTTGGTTTTTTTGGTTTTTTTGTTTGTTTTTTTTTTTTTTTTGGTCTCATGCGTGTATCAATAATGCAGAGATTTTTGCATTTTTTAAAGGTTGAAAACAGGTGAATAAAAACTTTTTTTCCAGTAAACCATCTGACCCAAAGAAAATGAAAATCAGATCTCTTCTGAGCGCTTTCCTCCCCTCTTTTACAATTGCAGCATTAGCTCCCTAAACTAGGTTAACTGCTTGGGGGACCTCTTACAAACTGCTGCTGCTTCTTAATGGCAAGATGCGAGGAGCTCAGAGAATGCTGAAGGCAAAATATGCCAAGTATTTCACACATGGTATACAAACCAGAAGAAATGTTGGGGTAGCCCAATATTTGGATGTCCGCTTGAGACAAAGCAGAGAGGTTTTTATTTAACAGGAATAAAAAGTGCTCGTTGTCTCCATGTACGTTCATGTCTGTCATGTTATACATAAATCTGATTAGGTTTTTCCCTTCTTATTCCTTTGGCTAGGAAAATACGAGGGTATACTAGCTGTGAAGGCCCACACAAAGCTGATGATCTGTGTCTCTTACAGTGATCCTGTGTCTGCCTTTAGCCTTATGTGATGGTAGCGCACACGGTGGTGGGAGTCCTGCTCCCTGCCGGCGTGAGGGCCTAAGGAGAGCAAGAACGGGAAGACCTTTGCTTTCAGGTTCCTTAACATTGATGTTTGTATGTGGCGAGGACACAAGCCAAGACACACACTGCCTGCTCCTCTGGGGAACATTAAATTTGGTCACAAGTAGTTTAGATGAACGAGGCTGTTGCTGCAGAAATGTTCCAGTTTTACTGCTAACGGCATTTTTGCAAGGAGGTGTGAAAACACCCGCACTGCTTACCCTGATCTGCTTAGCAATGCAAGCAAAAGCTCTCGTTACAGGTGGTGTAATACTGGTCCTAGGTTGGTCAACTGGGTATTTTATTAGGAGCATGCTGGTGTTTCTGGTGATGTAGGCTGAACCCTTGGTGAGCACCTCTGTCAGCACCGCTCAGTAGACCAGGATGATACTGCTGTGCAAAGCATTATCCACAGCTTTGAATGAGCGTCTGGAGTTTGGTTAGAGACTCTGAACTCTGTTTTAATCTATACTTACAATTAAGAGGCAGCCTACCTGAGGTAATTTGAGGTGATATGTAAACATAGATACTACAAATTCATGGTTAGATATTTCCCTCTAATATTTTCTTTCAAGAAGGTAGTTGATCAATAATACATCATTGATCGCTGGAACAAGTTTGCACTTGTCCTTAAAACCTGTATCAGCCTCTCTCACAATACACCGCTTGTGGGTTCCCTGAATGGTCCTGCGTGAAGGGGAAGTGATTCCAGTAGTCATCCTGGGACAGGCAGAAAAGCTCATGAATCCAAGACAGATGTAACAGAAACAAGGGCTAGCAAGCCTTGTAATTGCAGCTGTAAAATATGCAGCTGGAACTATTTGAGACAGGTGACTTATTTTGATTGTCCATAACGGGCAAGGAGTGACCGGCAAATCAGCTAAGTTTTCTGCATGGGCTACCCTCCCCCACCCGGTAGGGCTCTTAAGGCCAGCTCCCTTGCTTCTTCTCTGCTTGATTCCAGTGGCATTCCTAAATTAGTTGCCTTTGTAGAGATGTTTTGGGGAGTATCCATTAGCAGAAGCTCTTGATCATACTCAGTAAATTCATCCAACGCATTTTGAAAGCATGATGTTGATGGTTGTCTGAGCCTGGAATGCTCTTGTGAGCAGCTATGAGAGGTGCGTATTGGCAAATGCAATAGGTGGTTGATTGCTGCTTGGCAGGCACAGTGTGTTGGTACTCAAGAATATGTGAAGAACAGTTTTCAAAGATAAAATGGTATCATTAATAAAAGTAAGTAAGTTGCTCATTCCCCTGTAGTGTTTTACATTTGCGGCATCAAGTTTTTGGACATTAGGCATTACAGGTGCCTCATGTCTTGGGAGAAGGATACTAATCTGTTAAGAAAAATCTTGCCTTTAATATAAAGGTTAAATGTAAAGAGAGTAATCTCTAAATTCTTGTAATGTTATTTACTAAAGTCATTGTGGTAGTTTATTTGTATTTTTAAGGTGAAGCAGGTACATCAGATGCCTTTTACTTCAGAATGTGGTGCATAAAAACTGAGTACATTTGTGCTCTCTATCAATTTTAACTCTATTTTGCTTTTAAGTAACAGCTAATAGGGATGCAAGCAAGTTAAACAATGAGAAATATTTATTTATTTATTCTACTAAGTTTGGCCCGACCTTCTCAGGTTCCTTTTGATGCTGCCCTGAGATTTGCTTACCTTCACCAAAAAAACATCAGAAGAAATCTTTGACTGGGCTTTGATCTTCAACATTATTGTTTCAGTCTGTGGTGAAGCAGCTGATCTTACGAGTAGCCTAAAATGTGCCTTCACTGCAAGCGCTTCCAATGAGGAAGTGAGGGGAGCGCAGCTGGAGACCCCTGTGTGTGAGGCAGCTGGAGATGAACAGCAGACACCTGGTGGCCTGGCGGGTACTTCACTGCTTGACCAAATCAACCCACTGTACTAAATCAAAGCCAAAGAATTACCAATCCCTTTCCTACCCATGACTGTCCTATAGAAATAATGCTGTAATTGACCTCGGTTTTTAATCAAAATTCACTTGTATGTGTTTTCTAGAAGCTGAGCTTCCACTTACTGTTGATTTTCCTCTCACTAAATGTTCTGAGTTGCCTCTGAGTAGACAGCAAGCAAGAAGGTCTCTACTAGAAAATGAAAATGCTCATTGAGAGTTTGGTCAAAAAAAAAAGATGCTGTTTGACTCTCTTGTAGCATGTTGCATTATTCATAGCATTGGTTTAATCTAGTAAAACCTTTGGGTTTTTTCTTTTTTTTTTTTTTTTGTTGTTGTTATTGTAGCTGTTCCATTTCCCTGGTAAATGATTAAGCATGTACTTGTTCTAATTTTGAATGCCTGCAGGTGGTAGTGAGCAGAGCTGTCTCTAGCCCTGCTCTGTAAACAATACAGGTATTATTCTTCATGAAAATCACAGTGTAGCTTTCTATAGCACAGAAAGTAGCTCTAGGCAATAAGCTTTGAATTGTGAAACAGCTTTATAATTTAAACGTGGTCTCATATTAACAAAAAGAAGTACCACAGTCAGACTGGCTACTATAGCACGAATGTGTTCATTTTGGCCAAGAAGGCACCTGTAAGTTGTCGTATTCTCCTGGGCTGATAAATTCAGACTCCAGGTGGTTAACACCTGAAGATGCACTTGAATCAGCAATTCTTTTTCTGCATGTCTCCCACAGACCTCTGCTTCTGGGGTTGCAAGGGATGGCCCTTTGTTGCTACATTGGTTCTACTCACCAGCTTCCACTCGAAGAGAAAGGCTTCACAGCAATACCACTTCAGGATTGTACTGCTGTACTTTGTGTTGGGGTCAAAGGAAGAAAATATATCTGAACCTTAGACTATCTTTTAAAGGCTTGGTAAGATTACATGGATAGCTATAATTAAACTGTCTCCTAAGTTCAGTAATTAAATGAAAGAATTGAAGAAGTATTTGTTGTCTTAATGGTTTTGAAAATTGCTGTTTTGGATTTGGGGCACCAGGCTTTCAGCTGTTAAAACATACACCCTAGACTATGAATGCAACAAAACAGCGACGGTTTGCTGAGCAACAAGCCGATGAGGAGATAAGTGATATCTTGCATATAACAGCACTTCTGCATTTTCTAGCTAAGGCCTGATAAGTGCTTAAAGGTGAGATTTTTGTTTGATGAGACAGCTGAAATTACAGTTTTATCTGTAGCATAGCAAGTAATAGCAGGAAGTTAAACTCAGTAATTATGTGCATCAATTCTGCTCAAATTGAGATGTGTGTGGTCCAAATTATCTTTTTATTGATGTGTCTACAATCAGGGATAGTAACTACAGTATCATCAGCATATAGGAATACTGATGTCTGAGTAACCAGACAGTTTAGAGATATATAGTGCTGCCGCTTTCCATTCAATAGATGGAGTTCTCCGTGACTGTTTGTCTGGAAATGCACACGGATATTCATTCTCTAAGGTTAAGGTATCTCTGTATCACACCTTTATATCACGCACTTCTTTGACCATAGAAACAGAGCCCATTCTTTGAAAAAAAGCAAAGCAGCAATGATAACTGGCCTTCCTCTACAACAAAATACTAGGCATTGCTAGAGAAATTCTCCTGTTGTAAAATAATTGAAATATTAATCTCCTTTTTACCCTTCAAGGGACTGTGGGAGGGAGAAAAATTAAAAACAAAACTTCAAAATACCTATGCAAACATGTTGTTAATGGAATAGGAGCTTGTCCTTGTATTCAGTGCAGTAGCTTTAGAATCTCAGTCCTTGCTTCTGCTAATACATGAATTACTGAGTCTGACAGTGGAAACATGAATAGTCAGTGCAAACTGCGGACAGATCAAAGTGAAGTTATCAATGGTATATTTTTGGGTGAGTGAGAAATGCTTATGAGTTGAATAGGTTTAGGTTTTCACAGGGTGTCAAAAATGATTGTTATCAAACAAAGTGATTGTTATCAATGTTTTGAAGAGAGAAATCAATGTATAGTAAATTTTGACTTTCAAGAGGAATTTGCTGTGATATTGAGACAACAGATCAGCAAATTATTGTAAGTTAGCCATGTAAATTCATTGACAAAATTGCAATTCATTGCAAATTCAACGGTGTCTTAGAGCACAGTTATATCCATACATCTCTTCAATATTGTTAAGAACCTTTAATGACAAAAATAAAGAAAACATGCACTGTCAGTCAATTTTTTCCCTTAGTGCAGAATAATGCAATACGTTTTCTGCCCAGTCCTATGTTAATTACTTGTCTTTTATTTATATGTATACTCACACACACATAGTGCTGCTGCTACAAATAGACAGCAGAGGTTTTTCTTACAATAGCTGGTCCAATCATTCCACCTTGAGTATTAAGAGTGGAAGACTTCATGTGTTTTATTGCTTCATTCAATTGGAAAAGGAGATGAAAGTGAAAAAGGGTACATCATCATCATCATCATTATTATTAGCAGATTGCCCCACCTCACCTGTGCGTG
>NW_010410079.1:45613-53902 GCF_000710305.1 Buceros rhinoceros silvestris | reverse complement strand
GGAATGCCGTCTCTGCCATCTTGGGGTAGTAGCAGAAAAAAGCTCATCTGTCCACTTTGTCGCTTAACATCTTTATTACAGAATTAAGATTTTAAAGCGAACTTTCTATTTTAAAAGCCATAATGTATCTAATTGCTAATGCAGGTCAGGGATATTTTGTGATCAAGAAAGTGAGAACCCCATGTAATTGAAAGGATAAGGATGGTGAGGAAGCCAAGGTTTGTAAATTCCCTTGCTCACTGAACTTCTTGCTTGGGATAGAATAAAGCACGAAATTTCTGTTTGAGTGAATAAGATTTTTTTCCATCTTTTCTCAGCTAATCCCAAAATGCATAAATCTTACATCCTTTAAGGGGGGTTGGAGAAATGGCAAGACACTATCAGAAAATTGTGGACAACATAAAAATGAGGTTAGAATGGAAATTCTGAGGGCAATGTAAGAGGTGGGCAAGGCACATCATTCATCGATCAAGTCTAAAAAGAATTTTTACTAAATTATGTTGTTTTCCTTTATGGTGCCCCCAAAATATCTGGAAAGGCAATACTTCACTCTGTCGCAGAGGCACCCACAAAACTGACAGCAGCAGCTATCTGAAAAATGTGGATTTATTGCAAACAAATTTGCCTGGCACTCCGACCATACAGGTTCGGATGTCAGTTGGGAATTATTACTGCACAACAAACTTATGAACACTAAGGAATCTATTCTAAGGAAGAATGACCCAAAATGTGCACAGCTCGCTGATAATCTCTAACCTAATGATACCAAGGGCGGTTGCTTACCAACGCCGGGGTAAGGATCACTCAATCTCAGGGACATACGCTCAGACAACATCCCGACTCGAGGGGGAGTCTGGGAAGTATCCTCGGCCGGTGCCCCGACCCGAGGGAAGAGTCTCCAACTGCACAACCTGCTGCTCGAGGAGAACCAACTCAAGGCAGTTCTCCAGCAGGGCTCCATTTATCCCCTGGTCAAGTGTTTGCTGTGGTCGCTGTCAGGAACCCAGACTCCCAGGCACCGATATCCCGGGGGGGAGTAGCTCCAGGTGCTTATCAGGTGCTGCTGCAGGGCCCGTCTTTTGTGCAAGCTTGGTGCACGGGGTCAGAGGGGCTGCACTGCCGCACGCTCCTATCACAGTCCCACAGACAGTCGCAGAAATGCAGTATTTTCTGAGATGAATGGCAGTTCTTCCTTTGAGAAATTAAAAGCTCCTTAAGAAACTCTGGGTAAAGGTAATGTCTTTCATCAGACTTCAGGAGCCTTTTGAATATCTTTGCTTGACATAACATGCTGCTACATAGAAAACACGATTCAAGCTTACAAGGTGCAGGAATGAGGATT
This sequence comes from Buceros rhinoceros silvestris, assembly GCF_000710305.1. NCBI lineage: Eukaryota > Metazoa > Chordata > Aves > Bucerotiformes > Bucerotidae > Buceros > Buceros rhinoceros. The sequence continues at coordinate 52,560 of NW_010410079.1, read as the reverse complement.
ACAAAAGTGGCAAGAGGGGTTAGCCTGCAGAGAGAACAGATGAAAGCCAATATTTGTATCATGGGACTAAAGTAATGACTTCTGAAAATCTACTGTTACTAATGATCTTTTGCTGCATGGCTCCTAAAAGACCCGTCAGTTCAGCAGTGGTATTGACTATGTTCGGTTTGGTTTGCATTGAAGTAGTCACGCTCAAAATACTTTCCTTTGTCTAATCCCCTTTTTTTTTTCTTTTTGCATTAGTGAGCGGCAGTTTATTGAGATCTTTCTTCAGACACTTACGAGATCTAGAAATATTGATAGAAGGGAGAGCCATTATGAAGGTTCACAGCAGTGACCCATCTCTAGCTACTGTACCTTTACGGTGATGAACAGATTGCTAATAATTTGCAGTCCCTGAGTAGCTTTGGCAGGCTGCACAATTTGCTTTGTGCTGCGCTTGGGTGGACTATATCAGAACTCACCGCCTTTTTCTTAAGGGCCAAAACATGCCAAAGAGATGAATATGTTAGCATACCTGTAGCCAACGAGGGAAAATAGTGATAAATAACCTGTTCTTGCATACGGTACCGAAAATGTAGTCTGTGCCTTATTCAACATCAGTTTTAAGCACTTGTTGCTGTATTTAAATACAGAATATATGTCACAGCCACACGGCCAGATTCCTTGCTCTTTTCCATTAGGCAGCTGCAAAGCGCGGACAGGTATAAGTTACACTCCAGCTCTATCGGACAGATATCAGCTGAGACAAGGCTGGATTGCTGCGGTGTGACCTTTGAACAACTGTATTGGCTCATAGGAGATGCATTAATTGCAAAAGCACAGGCATTTGTGGCTGTCTGTAATGTAGTATTTGTGACTAAATAATCATATGAAGGCTCTCTGTGCTGGGTCACCCTCTGAGCGAGGTAACTTGTGTTCATTTGTGAGAATAATACTGTCTTGCCTGTAAAAGAGGCATTGAAGATGAAAGCGAGACTTTACAGAGTTGAGCATAGCAACCCCCTGTTATAAGGTATATGTGGTGAGATAAGTGACAGTCTTTGTAGAATCCATTTGTGCACCTAGGCCACCATGGTAGCCCCCAGTGTATATTTTTAGTATTAACGTAGCATTTTTGAAGGTCTGTTCCTATGAAGCAACTTTTTTTTTTTATTCTAGACACGGTTTTTTTGGATGTCAATCTCTTATTCCCCATAGTGCAAGCTCTTCGATCCAGCAATGCATATCTTACAGTAACTGAAATCTTCTGACATCTGAAAGTCCCACATGTAAAATATAATATCATGAACTTGCTGTGATATTTTCATTATTTGGATAAAAATCCCACTGGTCCAGTAAGAGTTCTGCCTCAGTAAGAACAGAAGAAGTGCTCATCAGTTCCACCAGTGCACTCTATGTCTGAAACCGGAGGAAGGCACAGTCAGTGTCCATAGCAATGCTACAACTTTCCGCAAGCAACACGCCCCCTCCAGAGTGGTAGTTTGGCTTATCTCTCCCCCTTCTTCTAGACCAGAATAAGGGAATGCAGAAACAGGAAAGCAGGAAAGAACCTAAACGGAAAGGAGAGGAGGGAAAAGGGATTGATCGGATGGGAGGCAACTTCATAGATCAGATATTCACGACAAAACTGAGCCTCCCCAACGTTAGCAGCTGATGCCTGGGGACGTACGTAGCCTTACTGATAGTTACACCTAACGCTTGCCTGTGTATTGCTCAGGCTTCTAAGGCAGGTTGTGCTTTAAGAAGCAAAGATGCTTTAGAAACTTCTTGATACTTTCTGGAAGAAAGCGTGTAGCCAGCAGAAGGCTTGACTGTAAGAAGACACTCAAATACGCATGCTCACTGCAAAACAGTTAGGTTAGCAGATTGGTATTAAAAGCTGGTTTGGATGACACCTAGTTGTAGCTGGTGGATGAGGATGAGTGCTTATTGATAGCATTTGCATCTAAACAGGGGTTGCTGGGGCTAGGTCTGTATGAGAAGGTCTGCAATGGTTGGCACCTTAGTGGACATGAAAAGAAAGTAGATTACTGCACCAGTCGGCTCCTCCGTTTTCTGTTGGACGTAACTGCCAAGCCCTGATGAATTGACTGAACCGCGAAGTTTCCAGAGCCAACTGAAGTCTCCTTCATTTCACCAGAGTATTGGTGCCAAAAGAACACCGGACTTTTTAGTAAACCAGTGCTTACCCTCTATTACTAAAAAGATCCTGTGCAGTGGATAATTCAGGAGACAACAGCACTGCTTGATATAAAAGAAGCAATGTAAGTGTCTCTTGAATGATTTTCTTACATTTTTAGTAATAAAGAAACTGGCCTAGGAGCGAGCGTGGAAAAGAGGGAATGCTGCTGAAGTTTATGTGCAAACTTTTCATTATCAGCATCAGTTTCAGACAAAGCTTGTCAAATATCCCGAAAATTCACCAACTTTGAGAGCAGCTTCACTGAAACTCAAACTGCAGATGCCGTTTTGATTTTAATTTTTTTCCTTCATGCACACTTCAGACAGATTAAAACTCATGCATGTCAAACAAACATGACCAGAGTACGCGAACAAAACCTTGCATCTTTTAGAAATTAAGCTGGGTTTCTTTCAGCTGTACTTTGACCATCTCAGTAAAAATGCAGAAGACTACTGAAAACATTGTAACAAGCCTGGCACATAAGGACAGACTTTAACACCCTAGACAGTGTTTTTGAAAGGTCTTAATCTCAAGTTATAGGCTTAAGGAGGCAAATATAATGATATATGAGATATTGGAAAAATAAAAATAGCTTTTGTTAGTGCTCTGCACATCGTGCATACCTGAGCTGTTTGCTCTTGTCTAAGATAAATGTGTGATTAAAGCACTCTGTGGTCAAGTCATCGGGTGAGAGCTAGTCCTGTAGGAGAAAATGGCACGTATTGGTTTGCTCAGTTTGAGAGATCAGACGAACAAACCAGAAAAGGGTATAAAGAGCCTGTCCTGATGTGTGATGAGTGAAGGCTCACGAGGAGTTACAGGCTGGAACACCTAGAGCAAGCTGAATTTGTTTCTCTCTATATCAGGATGCCTTAAAGGATGATGGGTGATGATAGTGGGTAAATGTAGCATTTATGTGGATTCATTGTTTTTTTATGATCTGCTTTTTCTTTCAACTTTTTGTCCATAACACAGAATAACACAGAGCTTTCTAAAAGCTAATAGGTGTCCAGTTTCCTCCCATTATTGCCCCTAAAAGATAACACAAAGGCTAAGGTTAGCTCCCTGGGGGCAATCACAGTGAATAACCCCAGACTTGGAAGCCCAAATCATAGTCCTGATGGATAGATGATCCTGGCAAGAATGGTGGGTTTATACCTGGAGACATTAATAGGAGAGAGGAAAAGATTTTGACCATAAATTATTGCACTGAGTTTTCCTTTTTTCCATAGTGAGCTGCTCTTTTACAATTCAGTAGGAGGGGATGTTTTCTTAAGTCAGGGCAATTCCCTACATAAAGTGATAGGGCCCAAAATATTCCTCCTGAAGAGTGTATCTCGTTCTTTTCAATGGCACAACAGCACATGTTTATCAAAGAGCAAAAGTTGGTCTCAGAGGTGGAACATCTTTGTCTGAGTCTTTAGAAGTTACTGGATGTCTACATATAATTAACCCTTCTGTGGTGTATAAAACAAAGCAACACAAGCGCAGGGTCAAGCATTTAGCTTCCTGCAACTAATCTCATTATCACTCTTGTGGAGCATCTAAGCTATGTAAAAAGCAAGAAGACCGCATTGCCCGTGGGTAAAGTGCTTTACTGCAGATGGACTTCACAGCCCCTGGACTCAGAAACAAAGCAGCATGAAATTGCTTTAACCTCTTCATTTCTGAAACTCATGGGATGAACAGACTGAAACAGCCCTCACTAGTCTGGTAAGCCTAATTCCTAAATAAATAGGCCTCTAAGCTAAATGTTTCACATTTTGGTGCCTGATACATTGACCGTGATCCTTCACTGAAAGCTGTTTACAGATTAGGACAAGCATCATCCCATCAGCAGACAACATTTACAGTTTACATTCAAATATGTAACATTCAGATTATTTTTTATTTTTGGATTTTTTTTTTAATCATGAGATCAGCTGCCACTTTAAATATTGTTATCAGCTAAGGACTACTATAAAAATCCTCTTATTCTTTCTGCAGCATCCTTGTTTTGATTCAGCTGCAAGGACACAAAATACCAAAGAACAAAACATGAATAGAAATTTAGTGTCCTCAACCAGGGAACATGCAGTACAAAACTGAAAGAGAATTAAGAACAGAATAAACATTGGAAAGCAAATTATTTTCCACACCTTATTAAACCAAAAATAGATTAAATATAGAGAATGTTTGTGGAGTACATGCGAAGATACATTAAGAAGAATTGTACTTATCTACTGAAAAGCATGTGTTTAAATGAAAGTTAGGTTAGATTGCTTCTACACTACTTCTGTAAAGCTTTCTGCTTTTTACTTGGCCAACTTAGAGCCATCCTGACTTTCATTGCTTTCCAACAGATGAGGTTCTGACATGTTATCCATAATTCTCCTTTAATTCCTCAAAGACAAAATGTGTCAGCAGAAGGACCCAGTCTCGTCTGTGACCAGAAACATGGGTGATGCTTTTTTGTTGTTGTCATATACTTGAACCTAGAAAAATGTTGCAGTGAGAAAGAATGGCCTGTTCTGAAAATCAAAAGTCATTAGGAAAATTGCAGATTTTGCCCTAATATCCGACAAAATGTTGCATTTCAATACCTGCAACACTCAGCAGCATAAAAATTTAGGCATTTCAGGACCTCGACCTCTGTTATCATTTCTCTGCAGATAGAAAATCAGGATTGTCCTCTTAGGGGGCCTCAAAGTTTCCATTTGAACAGAATGGGAATCTGTTTTTGTTCTCTTCTGGTTGTGTGCTCTGGTTGCCAATCTCTTCACAAAATGCTTTGTCTAATAGTTTCCCAACTAGTCTGGTTTAATTAGCCCTTTCTGAAAACCTGGTCAAGACAAGGCAGGTGCCTTTTTTTGTGTTGAACTGGTCGATTCAGAGCCTGGTAAGGAGGGTGCAGTCATCTTCAACCAACTCTACAATATGGTAAAATCATACATTTTCCTTAGTAAAAGCAAAACATTTCATTAGACATCCAAGCTAACAGGTGTCTCTTCACACCATCTTTGCTGGCTCTAGGGTGTGTTTGCCTTGGGGCACAGGCTGAAGTGACAGAGCCAATAGGTCTCACATAACTCACTGCCAAGCCCTAGAGAGTACAGGTCACTATCATTTTTAACATGGAGAAAACTCGATAGGATGAGGCAAAAGTACACTTCATCTTTCGATGTTTGGGTAAGATCCACACGATAGTCCATTACCATTAGGATTTTATGGAGGTAGCAAAGATGCATTTGTGTCAGTGAGAGTAAGCTGCCTCTTTTGCAGGGAAACCCAAAGCTTTGCTGTGCCTTTCCCCTAACACAGGGCTGCATACAACTCAGTTTTGCCCTTCAGATCTGGTATCTCCTATCCAAGAGCAGATGGCTGCTCCTGTTCTCCCAGAAAGATGGTGCCGTCTGTGTGAAATGCCATGACAGAACAGTGTAAACCTACTGCTATACTCCCAAAGAGAAGGAGGAAAAACAGTATGACACTCATACTTCTGCACCAGTTCTGCTAAATGAGGATACAAAGTCAAAGTATCAATTTTCTATCTTCCTTATTCTGGGGGAGTGACCCCAACCCAGTGAGCTCTGCAAGTCTCTTTTCCTGAAGGAAAACCCTGAGGAAGGAGAGGCGTGACCTTCCTTTGCATGCTGAGTCTGAGTTGCTACTCCCAGTGCTAGCTTACTTGGTGTTAGTCCCCCAACTCACAAGCTCCTCACCTTGGGAGGATTTCTGGGTCCATCTTTGCCCACAGATAACAAGTTGAAACTCAGCTGACAGACACACAGGGCAGGTATGTTTAATAGATTGTTTGCAGCTTCATATCCGCCAAGTAGGTTTGCTCATCCGTAGAAACAAGATAGAGTCATTTAAATGCTTAAAGACCTCTGTCTGGAGATGTTCTTTTTCTTTGAGAGAACAGAGTGAATTTAATTAACAATAGGAGAAGGTTGTCCAGAGATGAAAGTTTATCCTTATTGCTTCTGTTTGTCAGCTATTTCACTGGATTTTCTTGCAGGGCTAGCACCATGCTCGTGCTCCATGCACGAAATGCCTACAACACTTGTTTGTCAGTTCCTCAGCCCAGCCTTTCCTGATTTTTCCTTAGCTCCTTCCTGTGCTGGCAAGTTTGGAAAGATCTTCCAACCCTGATTGTGTACTGGCTTACTCCGCTAACACATCTAGCAAGATTCCTACTTCTAGATGCTTCCATTTGCTGGAACCTCCTATGAGCCAGAGCTCTCCTGGAGATGTAGTGAAGTGGCAGGTTTTTCCTTCTCTTGGCCAGCAACCTTCTTTCTCTTTACTTGCTGAAAGTCAGTTCTGATGTTACCTAATATGGAAGGATTGGTTTGTCCCTTGAGTGCAGTGATATGTACTATGGCTTTTGTACACCAGGGAACTGGGGAGAGAATTTCCTCCAATGCTGCAATGTTTAATTCACATATGGATAGAAGCCAGCAATATGTTGTCTGTAAGAGGCTTCCCCAAGAGTCAGTTAGGATTGATCAAAAATGTAAACCTGGTGCTTCAAAGCAGACACCAGGAAAGTGTGGAACTTTTTGCCTGGTTTCGTGACAAAAACATTTATCTCTACCAAGTGAACTGAATTTTGCTCTACAAACATGCGTTGTACTTTCTATGGTGAGAAGTACATGCCCTTAACCAATCTGAGTGTTAATTCAGGCCTGTGATTAATCCAGCACCCTGATTCTATGGCCAAAGGTTTCTGTCCAGTAATACTACATCAAGACAGTATTTTTCAGTCAGTAGTTTTGGC
>NW_010410079.1:29542-45514 GCF_000710305.1 Buceros rhinoceros silvestris | reverse complement strand
TGAGGTCTCTGTTGAGAGGTACAGGAAGGATATGTGCTATTTCTACTGCTGCTGCCAAGAAAAGCACTGAATAAATGTCAAAATATTTGCATCCTAAATAAGCTGCCCAGTCTTATTTTCCCTGTAGGGCATAATCATCTTTATTCCAGACAGGTTCTCTCACTCCATCAAGATCAACCTGGCCTACTTTATACATAAAGGTGCATGTGCCTAGCTAGAGATGCTGATATCTTTCTGGTTTGAAACCAAAATGGAGCACCTGTGAACATCTAGGCAGAGCGAATATTGCGGTCTGATTCTCTTCTCTCTCGTGTGCTGCCTTGGCCCTGTGCAAAGGAGGTTTGGGTTTTGCCAGTCCGAGCTGAGGGCACTTACAGCCACGCAGGCGAATGATCACACGAGTTACAGGCAAAACAAGCTGTCTTTTTTAGCAAGAAATTACCAGCGTGCTTTAATCCCCTAAGAATGTTGCCTTGCCTCCAAGTCTGATCAATCCACCCTCCGTTAGTCGTTAGGTGTAACCATGGCTGTTATTGTGCTCTGAATCGTCTCCATTATTTTGCTGTTTGTACTAATGCAGATTAACTGGATCCTGTGGAATTGCTCTTAGTTTCTATCAAATACCTGTCATCTTTATGTCTCAGTCAATCTCATTGAGAGGAGTAGTTAAAAAAAAGAAAATAAAACTGTACCTTTTTTTTTGACAAGCAGATGTTACATTTCAGCTAATGTTCTTTGGTAACTAAATGTTATAAAAATGATCAAAGAGATGGTGAAATATTAAGTAGTCGCTTTCGTTGCCTCAAGGACAAACCCAATGAAGCTTTAGTGAGCACTGGAGTGAGTTATGCTGCTTGATAGGCAGTTTAGGGTTTACCAGTGACTATTGAATCAGATATCTTTATGAGGGGTAGCCTGCAAACCGTAAAAGGATTGCTGGGTTGAAATGAACACTAGCATGACATCAGGCGATAATTTTCATTGGACTCTTTGCCAGGGGAGGAAAAAAATGAAACAAGACCAACTGACAAAAGAAATGCAGATTTAGATTTACAGTAAAGGAAATCAGGTGCAGGTGGGATGCAATGGGTTCTGAATTCTTCAGCATTAGGAGAAGGAATCAGAAGAATCTCCTTGGAGAGGATCTACATGATGTTTGTGCAGAGTGACCTTGTGATCCACAGCCATTAATTTGCTAGCACAGAACATGATCGCCACCCTGTGGTTGCTGGTAGAATTAGGCTAATGTAATGTGTTCCCTAATTAAAAAGTAATTAATCCTGCTGTCTGCAGCAAAGGTTTTTGCATGTGCTTTTGGGATGCAGTTGGGAGCTCGGAGGGGATGGAGCAACCAGCATCGTTCCCCTTACCATTCCATTGGGAATGGCGATCGAGAGCTGAGGCTCTAGCATGACTGGGAGAGAGAATGAGAGTATCCTGGAGATATTTAGCTCCAAAATGAGAGCCATACGGCTGCGTGTAAGCTATATATTTTGCAGGTTCCTGAGTTGTTTGAATTTGACTTGATTTTCACAGGATGATGAAAGACACATCCCCAGCAAAAGCCATATGAGAAAAGTGTATTTTTCTGTAATTCTACATTAGATATCGCCCAAATATGCGTTCTTGAAATATCCTGTGAAAAAAAAATCAGCATGTTATATAAACACCTAGAGGGGACTATCCACAATATTAGTCATAGTCGAATAAGAAAATAGCCATACACTTCCTTAGCAGTTTTCTGAGAGAAAGCACTGCCTCCCAAGGGCAATTTTATGCAGGAGGTGATCTGTATGAAGGCTACTTTAGCTGAGAAGTCTTTCTGCTTTTGCACAGGAAGACTGAGAAGATTAAACCCGCTACTCTTAAACCATCTTATATAAGCATCTTCTTATCTCAAAGCTTCAGCTCGGTTTAACAAAATTATAAACAACGTAAAATAAAAGCCTCCAGGGAGAAGTAAGTGTCAGGTGATGTTTTTAATAAGCTTGGTTTCCAATACTATCTGTATTTTAGTGAATGCTTAGTGTTCATGGAAGGAGCCCACTAGTACAGGCCAATGAAGCCAGGTAGAATGCAGCCAGGTACAGGACAAACCTTCCACCGAACTGGATTGCAGGAGCCCTCTGCATAGGTAGCTTGAGCTGCACATGGGACAGTTGGGCTGTCTGGGGTGGGAGACAGTCTCCAGGTCTTGCGGTCCTAATGTACAGGAAATTTCTGTGGTGTGGTCTGAAGCTTCAGTGGGCAAGAAGTTTTTGTGGAGCATGAAGCAAAATCTAGTTGATTCTCCTTGGTAGGTTTTCTGCATCATTGTGCTGGATGATAAATCTCAATTCTCTCAGAAGAGTTGGAGCTGGTCTCTTCTCAGAATAACTCCCTAGTACCATACTATTTCTAAGCTATTCAGAGAGGCGATACAAGGCTGACCAGCACAAACTTTACTCACCTGTAATTTAATTTAATTAAGAACTTCAAGACTTGAAAAGTTAAGTGAAAGCATTTAACCCACAGCACACTTAACCTTCAGCACAAATTAGCCGGTATGGACTGCCCACCGTATGGTGGGAGATAAGGCTAACATTTTTCTCCTACCAAATGTTTTTCCATCACACTGAGATCCTGTAAAGGACAGGAATAAATATAACCAGTCACCTCAAAATCAAGATTGGAGGTGAAGAAATGTAACAGCAGTGCAGTGTTACCATAGTAACAAAAGCTCTAAAGTGATCTAATCTACTGTTAAATTCCAGCTCAGAGATGAACAAAATCAACATAACAGAATAAATGTTACATTAAAAGGGGAACAAGGATATTTTGAGAGTGTTATTATGTTTGTGTCCTAGTATGTAGCATAAAAACCGTATTTGTAAAGAGAGGGGATTTTTTAGGCGTTTGAGTTGCACATCTTTCATATTTGTTTCTAATTTGGACTCTAATTAATGTCCCGTGAGGTTAGCTCTCAGGTGACTTTTTAACACACTTCCTGAGTTCACTCACGCAGAGGTATTGCTTTCCAGAGTATTCTCCTCCTGTCACTCCAGTTGTGCAGAAGGAGAATGGTGGTCCATACGCTATATGTTGCAGATTTTTCAAGCCATCAGAGCCTCGCAGCCCTCACTGTTGCAGGATCTAAATGAGTTCAAATGCTGAATCTCTTCTAAAAATTGGGTTAGACCATGAGGATGCTCTAAAGGGGCTTGTGTTGCTAGGCAGAGCTGTTTTAAGTGTGTGTTTCCCTTCCTAGTGAACGTAGATTTGTCAATAACTATTTTCATTCTCTTTTAAAAAAGAAGCAAATCTTTGAAGTTTCCCATGAAGTTCATTCCTCTCAAAATGTTAGTTTTGAAAAAAACTGAAGTCCTGAAATGTGGAAGTTTCTTGCATGATTTCATGGCATATCACTCTGGATATGGACACCATGCATTACCCGAACAGGCAGAAAGTACCAATTTACTTTTGAGTTTTGTTGTAATATCATTAAGGACTCTGGAGGTTCAGCTATCATTGAGATTAGCTGCAGTTGTAATTTGGAGGATTGGAGGTTGGGTTATTTTATGTTAAGCAGTCTCTGCTTGTGCTGTAAGTTTGAGATTTTAAATACCTGCTATTTAAGCATCTCTAAAGTAGATAAGATGAGAAATTCATACTAGTAATCTAGCTGAGTTTGATATAATTTTGACATATGCGTAACAATGTAAAAGCAAGAAGAAAATGTATGAACTAGCACCAAATACATTTGAAATTTTTTCTAAAGTAATTTGATAACAGACATTGAAAAATGTTGGATATAAAGAAAATGTATTTTAGTGACCGAGTTTGACCGAAAAACCCAGTCCCTCTGAATCCAAGCATCTGGCATGTATTTCACAACGAGTCATGTCTACATGACCAGAGACATCCCAGAATTTCTCTCTGCTTCATAATGGAGAATAAATTAACTTCGTGCATGTTTTAGAAGTAGGGCTTCGGCTGTATTTCATCAGCAAGAAACAGGTGAAAATAGAATTTGCGGAGCGTGTCTTTCAGTTTACCTTAATAGCTTACAAACAGCATGCAAACAGCATGCTCGTGAGTTCGCTTTTCTTTTTCCAACGGGAGGAGATGTGCTTTTAGGAAATGACAACTCATTTGCATGCAATTTACACGCAGCATTTTTGTAGGAATAGATTTGACTTTTTGCACTTTTCTCTGGTAGTCGTGCTTAATTTTCTCAGTGCAGAACAGAAGCGTTAAGACCAGATTTCAAAAGACAGATCCTACATTCTTCGCATGTGTAGACTTAAGAGCGCTATTTGTGAAGAAGAGGCCCTTCCTTCTAGCCCTCTCTTTCACACTGTGTAAAACCTAATCTTTTTTATTTTTTCTGATATCAAATCATGTCTGTGTTTCTTTCTCCTTTACTCCACGTCGATCTGTGGATCTTCCATGAAGTTCTTGCCTCGTTATAGAAAGGTAGGGGAAATAGAGCTATTTCGTTGCTTTTATGGTCTAGTCTCCTTCACACCAATTGCTTGAATTTGAATCTCTCATGATGTTTTGCAGTCAATAAAAACCAGATGAAGAATGCGGGTTTTTTGCCAGTGTGTTCTTATTAAGCCAGGCAGAGCTGCTTACGCACTTGGTGCATTCACTGTCACCAAATTCATGCAAATGAGGAAAAAGAGCAATTTCCATGAAGAATGGAGTTGGAGGTTCCTTCAGCTGTTTTACAGGTATCCTTTGCTTTTTCAGCTCAATTTGTCCTCAGTCTGTTTGAGCCTTCACTGAGCTTGAACGGATGAAGTTCTCTGGGGAGGAAAAATAACGTCATTCTCCTCTCTCACACTAGGCATTAAAGCAATATTCTGAAGTGCAGTGCGGTTTCCAAAAGGACTGGGATAACTAAAAAATTTCTGCTCCTCCATGTATGTTAACATGTGTTACACTGTAATGGTCATTTGGGGGATACTGTTAGAGCTACGTGGTTTCTTCACACTAGTGTAGTCAAATAGAAAGTGCAAGACGATATATATTGATACAGAGGAACAGAGTCAAACTTACGATTCGATTTTCAGGCCTATCTCCTCAACAGGGTTAAGATCCTTGTTGCATGTGTAAGACACCAAAGGACACAAAAGAATATTTACTCTGTTTCTTTTCATAATGTACATATATGTATTCTATTAGTAGCTTTAGGTAAACGTGACAACATCCAGAGAATATTGTAGGTGAGTCCCACTTCAATGACATCTTTTTGTCAAACCTGAATTATTATTTTAGTTACATTTAGAGGTTCCAATCAAGATTTCAATCTCTATACTTTTTGCATTGTGCAATCATATTTTAAATAGACTGGACATCTTATAATTTAGTCTTTTATAATTGGAAAAGGAAAGATCTAAGGGAGACAAAGCAGTTTGGGCTTATTACAGAGAAAGCGGGTCGTTTACTATGCCGTGATAGGATGGAAATGTGAGGAATTGCAGATCTCAAGTGCTCATTAAACTCTGGGCAATTCTGAGTAGATTTTTGTAATCCTGAGAGATGACCCATTAAAAACTCTTAGATACTAGGGGACCTTTTTCCACCAGACTGTATCCAGCTGCCCAGAGCATACTCAGACAAATTCAGACTTAGCATAAGAAGGTGCAACTGCCACTTGCAGTCTAGTCTTTGGACTGGAACACTAGTTTCTGATTGCTGTTGACCTTGAAGATCTATGAAGATCTATGTACAGCTGGGAAGCCACCCCAACATGGCTGAAAGTGGCAAAGAGGTACAGAGTTATATTTTATAGATCCAGAGCACAAAATGAGTGAGATATAAACGTCTAAACAGACAGGAGACAAAACCAGTTAAGGTTAGTAAAAAGAAAACGAAGATCCAAACACCAGGACCTGACTACTCTTTTACTAAGTCCGTATCTGTTCTCTTGGTGTTTCTCATTGCCAGCTGTTTTGCAGACAAGGAACATAAGAATGTCTCTTAGTGGTGGTGACCTGCCGTCCATGTAGCCCTGTGTCTTGTTTCTGATTCTGGCCAAGAGCCGCTATTTGTGAAAAGAATGTAAGAGCAGAGCAAGTACATGGTTACACATCTCCCAGCACTTGCCCAACCTCTGGCGGTCTGTGGCTATTGACTTACAGATCAAGCCCACTGTCGTATCACTCTGGCCTTTGTAGGTTTTTCCTTCCTTTAATTTATCTATTGTTTACATGGACTTTTTTTTCCTAGACCAGTTTATACAGATGGCTCCCAGGGGTGTCCTTGACAATGAGTTTTGACATTTTAGTTATAGGTTGTGGTCAAAAAGATAAACTTGTTTTCTTTTCCTAGTTTTAAAACTCCTGCCTGATGATACAGAGATGAAAAAGCATCAAATCAAATTGGGACATAATGAATAACTTATTCCCTAAACTCCTATACAATTACATTCCTTATTTTTACATGATTCTATCTTATCTTCCCTCGGCTGTTGTTTTCTAAGTTCGGAATACTTAGTCTGTATGATCTATCTTTGCACAGATGCTGTATTATTTCCTGCATCATTTGGTTGTCTTTATACATTTTCTTCTGCTCTGTCCTTTTAGAGGTGGGGTGCTCGGAAAAGCACGCGGTGTTCAAGCTGTGGGAACACCATGGGTTTATAAAGTGGCATAATGATGTTTTTGCTGCTGTTTTTCATCCTTCTTTAACGATTCTTACCATTGTTTTCCTTGCTCACTGCCCTGAGCCGTGAACTGACGTTTTCAAAGAAATATCCATAATGATTCCAAGATCTTTCCTGAATGTCAAGAGACAATTTAGAGTACATTAATAAATACATATATTTAGACCATTTTTTCCCCAAAAATGTTATGCTTTAAATTTCACCTGACATTGATTGATTGTCTCGTCATTCAGTACTGTGAGAGCATTCTGCTGTTTGTCACAGTTAGTTTTCATTTTTAGTACCCTGAATAACTTTGAATCATAAAGAAACTTTGTCACCTCACTATTCATTGCTTTCCTGAGCTTTAAATATTGTTGAAGAGAATTCATGTGGGCCCACAGTTTAACTTCCCTATGTTATGAAAAATGGTTATTTATTCCCATGCTTTATGTTCTACCTTTTAATAAGTAATTTATCCTGTAATAGTTCCATGCAGTTTAATTTTTTTAAGAGCCTTTTGTGAGAAAGCTTGTCAAAATCTTATTGGAAAACCAAGTATAGAAGATCAATTGAAACGGCCTCATCTCCATTTATCATCTCTTTCAGGGAGCCTAAATACCCTCATGAGACGTGACTTTGTGTCTTGACTTTTCTATGTTGTATTTATTCATCCGTCTGCTACTTCTTTCCTTATTAAAGTTTTTATCAATTTATTTGGTATAAAAAGTCAAATCTGTTGGTCTGAACTTTCCATTGTTCCCGTTAATCCCTTAAAGTAAAAATAAAAAATCCATGCATCTCTACCAAAGCATGTTTAAGTGAGGAGTACTTCCACGTGCGATTTTTTTCTTTTTTTAAGGACTCTTACTGAAATATTGCTACTTACTCTTTTCTGATTTTAAACCTTCCATATTTACATTTTGGTTTGAGGCAGTTACTCGCTCTGACTTTTCTCCTGTAAAGAAATTAGGTCCCACCTCTTTTAATTATTTCCTAACAAATGCTGAACTAAGTGCTTATAAAGCACGATCCTTCTGGCCAATGCTTACATCTAGAAAATCTTTACAGACACACTTCTATTAATAGACTCTTTTGGAAAGTAAAATATCAGTGGTTTTCTGTTTGTTTGTCTGTTTTGTTTGTTTTGTTTGTTTGTTTGTTTGGGATTTTTTTAAATTGATCCTTAAAATCTCTTTTGCCTGCTCATATAATGATTTTTGTATTTGACTTCCTAACATGCCCTTTCCCATTTTTGTTTAGCTGACTATAGCCTCCAGTTCTTGATTTGTTGAGTTTGCTGGAAGCTTGAATATTGCTTCCAATGAGATTTGTTATCCTCCTTCCCTTCATTCACAAGAAAAAAAAATGAAATGGTTAACAGTATTGACGTGTGAATTATCTCTGCGAGGCACTCGAATCAATCCCATGCTGAGGGATTTCACCTCCCCCCGCCACTCTGGAAACTTGATGAAATGTGAAGATAAATTAAGAGCCAGCAGTGCAGGCTTCAGTATGTTGCTAATACGTTGCTGGCTGAAGTCAGTGCTGCTGTGTCTTCAGTGCTAGCACTACTGGAGATGAGTAGGTTGAAGCTCGGTAGCTTTGCTGCATCCTCTCCTGCCTGCAGTGCAGGCATTACTCAAGCGTTGCTTACTACAGAGCTTTTTGCCACCTCAGGTCTGTGCGGTATATCACCTTAGATGGACTTGAATGTCAAATCCAAACGTAGTGTTTGTTGTTCACTTCATGTGCCTGTGCGTGGTTTCTACCAAATACCTGTGTATGTTCTGAAATCAGCACGCCGTGAAGGCACTTGTTATTAGTGTGCCTCATTTGTTTTGCTATTAACACTCCCAGCACTGCCAGTGACATCAGTAAAATATCTTGCAAAGAAAATGCCTCCTTGAAAGGAGAATTTGCATGCTGGTTCACCATCTTGGGAATAATGAGAGGGAGAATTGTAGGTACAAGCTGTCAGACTGTACAGACAGCTCGTTCTTCAGTTTTGAGAAGGCGACCTTTATGAATATCTTGGTCAAAGCATGAAATGATGGGCAGTTGAATTGGGGAGAGGTAATGTTTCTATAGCAGAAGGTTTTGTTGACAGGAAGCAGATTTGAGTTTGGACCTTCAGTCAGTTTATGAAAACAAAACGGACCCCCCCAAACCAGGTTTCATCAAGAAAATATTTAAGAACAGACCAAACATTGAGCTTCTCTGAATGGGATACACTCTGTGCATGTATTTAAGGTTTGCTTCATCTACTGCAAGAGCTAGTGAATGCTTTTTAGATAGGATATTCAGATGGTGAACGCCATAATGTCTCTGTGATGAGGTACATTGCTGCATGCCAAGTCAGTCCGCACCTGGATGTCACAGCATTTAAACTTCAGGTTTGAACTTCAGTTTCATGTACTAAATACAGAGAATATATCTGTGGGCTAAATATGCCTCAGGTCCAGTAAACACAGGCATTGCTAAGATCATGATGAAACATATATGATGTTATTCATGCAAACTGACCTTTGTGAAAATAGCTCTTCTGTGAATTCATCTAGTTATAAAGTTGAATGAGGTGTTCAGGCGACAATTTTGTAAAACTTGTAACAACATAAGGTCTGACTGAATTAGGACTTTCTGCTAAGGAAATCCTACATAACTGCCATGATGATAGTAAGAGCGGTATTCCAGTTTTCAAGATCTCTTTCTGTGAAAATACTTAATATTTAATGACTGGGAGTTTTCTGAAGCTTTCGAAGAGTTTAACTTCTGCTTTCTGTGTGACGCTAACAGCAACTGCTTTTAAAATGGTTAAACAAACCTTATTAAATAAGTACGGTTTCTGTAGCCTTGGTTTTGCATCAGCATCGATACCTTTCCATTTTGTAGTAATGGCATTTGTTAGGCTATGTATCAGTTTTATCAGTTCTTCCTATTCACTTCAGCTTCACTTTTACATGTGAAAGACTATTAGGGTTGGAAGAAACTTCTAATTGGTCATTTAATCTCCTTTTGGCTGTAATAAAAGTAATTTCCTTACTGTAGGCCATCTCTAAACCATGGATATCTCAGTCGAGGATATTGCAAGGATATTACTAATACGCAGGATACCTTATTCCTAACGTTACATGCTGCTGTCAGTGTTTCACTGTACCTTCTCACGAGTTTGATGACAAACTGAGTATGGGTGCTATACACCTGGTCTTACATTTTCTCCTTAACAAATAGGACATAATTTAATATTTTCTATCGTTTTTTAAACACTTTTTTCTTTACCACATCAGCCACTTGCAGTCTAGTCTTTGGACTGGAACACTAGTTTCTGATTGCTGTTGACCTTGAAGATAACTTCGGTTCTTTATAGGCTACCGTATCCTACTTACACCTTCAAAACGTGTTCCACCTGTTTGCAAAATGCATTCAATTCGCATAGTTTTAAGAATTGTAGGCTAAATGTTGAGTACGGAAGGGGAGATTATTTTTACTTTGAATATTCTTTTCAAATGTCTTTTCTTTAAACTCCATTTCTGCAGGTCTCTTACATATTTATATATAATAATCTAGTAAGTTTTTGAAATGTAAAAGATTCTCTCAAAACTTTGAAATTATTTCATTTTTACGTTAAAGTATCCGGAACAGCCACCACTTGTGTTTTACTCAGCCAGGGTTTTTCTCACATCTGAAAGGTAGAACTTTGATACTCTTCTTTCGCTACATCTAAAGTAGCTCTCTGTCTGTGCACCAGTAGATCAGTAGAAGAATATCAATGTCGAGATCTGTGATGCAAATGTCAGAGAAAAATTTGCACTAAAGCTAGCACAAAAGCTACTGGAGCTGTAGAAAGTTTCCATTGATTTGTATTAACAATCCAGATTTGTGGGTAATTAAGCTATTAACCTGTCAGCTTAATATGAAACATTTCTAGCAATTTGAATCTTGTCCCTTACCCACAAAAGACGTAATGCAAGTAATGATTTAAAGGCCTATCTTAAGATGATACCACCACAGTATGGTCTGTACCCTTCTCCATAAGCTTAACAGGCACTTTTGTGAATCTGGATTCTCCACAATTAATTTAATCATGATACAAATAAATTTAGGATTCACCCTCATTCAGAGAGAGAAAATTAGACAGGTTATGCTTATATTTGTTCCTCTATTGGGAATACAGAGCAGGTTGGCTGCACTTTTTTGAAAATGAGCCAAAATTTCTGCTTAGCACTGAATGCAAGTGTTGGTCAGAGTGTTCACATACAACTGAGCAAGCATCGTGTATTTCAGAAAGCTGTAAATCCTAGTGCTGGACTGAAAAGCAGCCCATGGGAATGCAGGCTTGGCTGAAAGTGCCTCTTTGGGCTGTCCGTTCGTCTTCTCGAAGGGAAGGACCATGCAACTTCCAGTGTTCTCCTCTGGCTCTAAACTGCGGGGTTAGTTAGTATGCTGCGGCTGTGCGGATTTTCATTTCTGATAAAACTTAGCTTGAGAGGTATTTGTTGATGATTGTCAACAATCAGATGAATTATAGATGATGTTGGTAAACAAAATGCCGCCTTGATGAATGATGAGTTGGCTATACTATGACATGACTGCTAAGTCATTCAAAGCACTGATTAAACCCATTACGGTAAAATAATCACCATCCATTACCTTTAATGTCGTGAACTGACAACCTGGTTAAGGCAGCTGATGGTGTCAGCAAAATGATTTGTTGGTCCTCATGTCCAATGACAATAAATCACTTCGATAAATCAATGAACAGTAGCAATAAAACGATGTATTTTCATTTTTCTTGACATTCAATTACAGAGCTTGTATATGGACTTATTCTTAAACACTCAGTGATATGGCAGGATTCAACATCCACCAGCAACTCATATATCTAGTTGTTGAGATCTTGTTTTGTCCAATCATGTTTGTCCAAGCATGTTTTGTTTTCTGCTGTATCTGCTGTTGTGATACATCACTTGTCTTACAGAGCCAGATTCATTCTCAGGGAGAAGTGGTAGAATTTTTATGTTCCTTTGCACTGCATCTAAAGAGGTTTCTCCTTCTAAATAAGTTTCTGTAGGTGGTGTATTTTTTTCAAAACTTCAAGGATAATGGCTGTATTCCTGTTTTTTCTCCTTGATAGTAACTCCTCTAGGCTAAAAAAGTCTATAATTTGGTTTGCAGGTTAAGCAAAAGGTAAACTTAAGCATTTGGTGAGCCAGAACGGATCACGAATGAGCAGTTGATGACTACTGAAACCCAACTTGGCTAGCAGCCATTGTCCTCTCTCTGTTCTGCCGTCATCAAAGCTGTGCTGAACAGCAGTCCTGGGAGGGAAACAAAAAGTTTGGGGAGCATTGGAATTTTTTTTAGAAGTATACATCTACTATTTACCTATTTCTCTCTCTCTTGTCATAGATACGTTTGTGTGTCTGTTCTTATCAAATTTTGGGCATGCATCGAAGTGCCAATCCCTACAAGTCAACTGTATGAAAGGCAAGACACAGCCCAAAGACTTGAAACTATCATGGATTTTTATTAGAGGAGGTCTTATGCTTTTTGTCTAAAGCTTGAAAAAGCCAAAACCTTTTTTCTTTTTTTTTTCTTCTTTTTGGCTAAAAAAGAAGAGTTAGAGTACTAAAACATTTTTCTCTGGATTCCTCTGCCCCTCCCATGCACGTCCATGCATACTCCAGCAGACTCTTCAGATATCTTGAGGGATTCACAGGGCAAAGATTTTAAACATAATTCAGGTAACATATTACCCAGGTAATAAGAAGACAGAGCTGGAAGACCAGATGGCTGTGGATCCTCTGTACTGAGCCCTCTTACCACTCATGTGCCCCGAGCCTCTGCTTGGTTGGGGTTGATTTGTTTGTGTCACACTTGCATTGTAGGATGTTTGCTATCAGCAGGAGCAGGTCTTTTCCACATATGTGCAAGGAGAAGGATCTGTGGTGGTTTTTTTCCCAGTATAGTCCCAGAGTTTGTGAAGGAAGAGCTATGACTGAGGAAGTAGGTAACACATCACATCTGCATTGACTAATGCTTAGAGGTACAGCTTAAGCTACTTTGGCACACAGGGCCTTGCCTTTAAAGGCTGTGTTAAGCAAAACAGGAAGTTCTAAGGATATGTGTCAACTGTTACATTGCTAATCTTTCTTTCACCGATATAATTTGAAAATCACGGCCAGTGTGCTTGTCTGCACCACTAACACGGAGAGGTCAGTCAGCTGGGCATATCGGGTTGCCCGGGTTCCCAGTGTCAACCCCTGCACAGGATACTGATCCTCCTCTGAAGAGATTTAGTTTTGATTTGCTTCTTGACTCTCTCAGTCCAAGGTAGCAATTTAACATGGAATCCATTTCCCTGAACACTTGCCTCTGAAGACAGAAAGATTTTTGTGGAGATGAAAGTTTTTCAATGTGGCTATTATCACATGGCATATGAAAGATTTTCTCATTTCTTTCTAAAAATGGATCCATCAGCAGAGAATGATTGGTCCCACTGGACATATGGGCAGTTAGAACTAGAAAAGCTGAATGTCACCAAGGGATAGTAAAAATGAAATGTTTCACTATAAATTATTTTTTATGCCATTATTAGGTTAGAATACAGAAAATGCAAGTAGTCAATATGAGTTTTGCAGCAGATACCAGAATGTGTCAAGAAATGCTCCATTTTCTGATGGAAGTGAGCTCTGATGGAGACCCTGCACTGACTTTACAGGAGACATAAGTTGTCAATACTTAATCCAAAAATAATATCTGCAGCAAAGGCTTCTGAAATTATGACTTTAAGAACATTGTGGGATATTTGCTGTATGAGAGTTATTAAGAGATCATTTGAGATAACCATCTTCAATTTGGATCTAGAAAAACTCAGTAATTGCTCAGAAAATAGGCAATAAACCAGCCTACTGTCCTGTATCGAATTGTCTGCCCATGAGATCTGTACAAGCAGTTAAAGTTTGTCACAGGTACAATTCACAGAGATTTTGTGGAAAAGTTGAGTGTTCTCAGAGTTTGTATTAAATGCAAGAGATTATTTGTGTAATCATCAGTGGAAACTGGTTTCTTTCCTATAACTGTGATTCGTTTAGCTGATTATACCCCATCCTCTGAACTGCGCGTGTCTGCCTGTTCAACCTCCTGGCCTTTTCCAGGAACTTCTTGGCACAGCGATACCTTGCTTTGCAAAGCAGAGTGTAGTTTTTATCACTAGACATGATTTCACCCAGAAATTTGCATCTTTGGGCAATATTTTGTCTGGTTCATACTTCATCTTACTCAGAATAGGGCTGTTAGCACGGTCTGAAGACTCGGCTTCCTTCCCTGCTGGCAGTGGAGTGCTTGAGTATCATGGATCCACTGGTATTTCCTCCCCATGCCATGCAGCTGTCACTCCTGCTCTTTAAAGGAGAGGAACAGGCTCTCCACCAGCCCACTCTTCTGCTGCCTAAAGCTTGGAACAGAACCTTGGGCAGGACAGGCTCAGATGTTTGCTCCTCCCAGCCTCACCTCAAACACAATGCCAACGGCCTCTGCCAAGGTAGTTTGGTTTTGGGTCAGGGCTGAAATCAAACAATTCTGCAGGTGTTGAGGTAAGCACAGTGCTTGAGAGTCCTCAGTGGGGACTGACAAACGTAATTTGGTTCCCTCAGCTCCAGAGCAAAGATAGAATCTCGTTTTAATCTGAGTCAGTCTGGCCATCTCTAAGTTTGACTAGGCTCTGCGGTATTTCAGTTGGTAGAGTCCCAGGCTATGTAATAGGCAGTTTGCCTGTGGGGAACAAGAGCATCTGTGGAGCATTTTTCAGGATACGCTGTTCCATACGTTGCTAAAACTGCAGAGAACAATAAGAACATGCGTGATGTAGAGTAGGTAAACTTTAAAAATACCATTCAGCTGATAATTCTTTATAGGGTCCTAACTCTGTCTGAGGGGTTGTGTAATGTTTTTTTTTAAAATGAAGCAATCATTTTTCATACTTTCAACAGCTAAACTGCACCTTTGGAAAGCATTCATCCCTGTTTACTGTGTGTGTCTGAGAACAGCTACTTGCTTGAATGAGGCAGAGGCAAGTTGTTACAAAGTTTTCTTTCCTATTTTTACTTTTAAAACTTCTAGAAATCACACTTCAATATTCCTGTTACCATTGCCTTAAGAGTAATATGACACAACATATTAATTCATAATATGTATTTTTTCATAGGTATTAACACTTTCAACAGTTCTAAAGTTGTCTATAAAAATTATTTTCATTCAGTATGTATGAGGAGATCCTATTACGTGATAGTCTGTGGTCCTTCTTGACTCACGAAGGGGTGAATATATTAACCTTTTTTAAACATCATCTATAAAATCTGTGCAATGAAACAGTTAAGTACATAAGCTTCATCCCAATCAATATTTATTTCTTCGTAAAACTGGCTCTGCAGCATATCTTTGCCATCTCTATAAACATTTCTATAACAACCTTAACAATTGAGTCTGTTTCCTTTCAAAGCTGCAGCAGAATTTTTGAAGGTGTCCTAATTTGTTAATAGCACAAATATTAGAAGTTGGCACAAAGCTTGTTTCCCAGAGTTCTTCTGGTCTTGCTCATGGCTGCAGGAAATGAAAAAAGAGTGAGACCATACAGTTCCTGTCATCCAGCTTGAAAGACAGAACAAACCCTGGCGGTCCCTGCAATGCATCGTTCAGTATTGCTGCGTGTGGGTCGGAAACGCTGGGCAGGTTTGGCTCCTTAGGACAAGCATCGTTTGAAGGTGTGCTCTCAAATGATGGGGGGCGGGAGGTGGGGTGGAGTGGGAGAGGGGGCGGGAGGAAGAAATCCAAGCACCATCAGCAGGTGGACAGATGTTTAATAATTAAAAAAAAAAGTGGACAGCATCTGAAATTTAGCTAGGATTATTTTTTTAATCACTTTTTATCTCATCACAGGCCACAGCTACTACAAAAGCAGCAGTGTGTGATGTGTGCCTGGCAGCCAGCAGTGCCTTGGGGCTTGGGCCAGCAGGCACGCCGGCTACTGAAGCATCCTCTGCTCCTCAGAGAAAGCGCATCTCCACCGACTAGGACAAAGATCAGTATAAGGGCAGTGAGGGGAAAGAAAGGTGGGGGAGGAGTACAAGCACATGTAATTTTTATAACTCCCACAAGTGCTTTTCCATTGTCTTTGTCACCTGCCCTGGAATCCATGCAGCACACTGCTAAATAACGTCTTGTCATGAAGACCAAAGCAATGATTATACTCTGACTAGGTTATCGAGGCAATTTTATTTCACACTTGTCTATCATCATCATCACGGCTTGGCTTCCGGAACGCAGATCTGGGAAGGGCTTTT
>NW_010410079.1:12082-29152 GCF_000710305.1 Buceros rhinoceros silvestris | reverse complement strand
CCCCCACCAGCACAGCTCTCAGCCTCACAAGGGCACGCAAGCTCCTTCCCCACGGCAAGGGGGTGCCCGTGAAAGAGTCGCTGCTCTACCTCTGGACATCACAGACCCGGGCACGGGGCGCCCGGAAACTGCCGAGAACGGGAGTCCTGGAGGTCACGCTTGTCTATTAAGGTGTAGTAAGTAACCCATGGCAAAGATGATCTTCCGGGAGGGAAGGCGAAGCTATTTAAGCTGTCCTGTTTTGTTTTGGTTTTTTACTATCTTGCCTTTGCAACCACCAGAGCATTGTACTACAGTCATATAATAAAGAAAAAAAAAAATTTAAAATATTTTCTCTTTGTTAGAAATGCGTTCTGTGTCACTGCTCACCAGCAGTTGATCAAAGAGATTTTTGAATTTTTCAGCTCAGCATATGGTGTTCAAAACCCTATTATTTTAATTTGTTGTTGTTGTTGTTGTTGTTGCGGGGTAGAAGAATGTAGGAGGTGGGGTAGTAAGCTGAACGTAAGCAGCTATTAAAAGCATGCTTCCCATGACTTGGCTGGAAAAAAAAAAGGGTAAAACTTAGATATCATCATTAAATTTACAGTCTTGATTTAAAGGTAAAAGCTGTTCACTTTATTTCTTTGTAAGTCTCCCACACTTGCCAATAATCTCAATATATGCCTTCATTTCTCCCATAAGGACAATGTATTCAGGACTGGACATTTGGTATATATTGAAAAAATAGTTGTATTTGAATTTTGATATGGTAATCTACAAGGATTTACCAAAATATTGGCAAGATTCAGAACAAATTAATTATCAAGAGAAAATACAGGGATAAGCAAAATAATGTATGTATATATACAACCCATCTTGCAGCATGTCCTCCAGAACAGCTCTTCTGTCAGAGCTGTATTGGAATATCTCTGTTAATGCAGCTTAAGAGCAAATTTACCCTTCTCACGGCTGTGGCCAGTTGGTCACTCTCAGACTCTGTGAAGTCTGTCACATTCTCATCACTTCACAAGTCCTGGCAGCTAGACACCTTGTACTTTAAGGACAGAAGGAGGAAGGAGAAGAGCACGGTTTCAGAATATACAGGCGAGTGAGACCCCTGAAAACCACCTTGCAGCAAATCTAGCTGTATCTGTGTAAGTTGCTCCCAGCATCCGCCGATTCCCGGGAGCTAGGATGATGTGACTTGGACATCTCGAAGTGGCACTTCTCGCACTACTTGATTCTTTCTTGTTGGAAATTCAAATTCATCAGCAAGTTAACAGACCAGAGCTGATGTGGCACGGGCACCTGTTCCACCGAGCCATCCCTGCTTCTGGGCAGTCACTTTTAGTAGGGAGACTCTTGTGTGGCATCTTCAGTGAGAGAGGTTCGTTTAGGAGAGCTTGGAGCCTGCCTTTGCTCTGGCTCAGTTCTTGGGATACTGATTTCTGTGTCAGGGCCAGATGAGCTGCTGTTAGCAGCGTGGGTGTGCCACAAGGCTCTGCTCACAACCTGCAGTTACAGAAAGCATTTCGCTGATGCTAAACAGATTGTCAAAAGAAACAGACCAACAACTACCTTGCTGTCCCCAGGAAGGGGTCTGAGTTCTTGTCTGAAAAAGGTTGTGGTTGGTAGAAGGTTCTGTCAATACAAAGAAATGCGTAAGTTATATTCTCTCTCTCTGAATTAACCAGAAAACAAAAATACTTGTTTTCTTTTTTCTGATTTATGATTTTTCAGTGTTTTTTCCTAAATAATCAGCATGAATTACAGTATTTGTGTTGTTATATCACTCCTTGCATAGCCTTGTCCAAATGAAACATTTTCAGATCTTATAAAACGGGGGGGGCTCTTATGCCAAACGTTTATTTATACAGGGAGCCCTGTTACCTGGCTCAGCTCACACAGGTTATGTTTCCTTTTTCCCAGTGGCCGTTCTGTCATACTACTCCAACAACAGGGAGTAGCAAGCAGCCAAGGCTAAAGGCTCACAGACCAAGCACGAGTTTTATTCTAATATCTGCTTCATTGTGATGGTGTAACGATAAAGTACAGGAGTCTGCAATTTGGTAAACACGTAACAACAAACTTGTAGTGTGCAAATACCCAACATGATGTAAAGCCAAAGTAAAGAGGATCTTAATCCAAACGCATTCACAAAGAAAACCTCTGCGTATTCGGACTGAAGGTGTTAACGTGGCTGTCTTGAAAGGTACCTGCAAGTTTATAAACTACCCCCACAGTGACACCGAAATGGGCTGGACACTGCTTCAGAAACTGAAAAGACGCCGAGGCAGACTGGTGTCGTTAGTTCTGCTTGTACTGACTAGATTATGGTTACACTTACTGTCTTTACCATTATTTTTAAGTTTTGCAGCTTCTTTAACCCAAGTAAATCAGTGAAGTACTTTTGCCGTTTGCCTTCTGTGCCTCCATACTAGGTCCTACATGCATTTGCAATTTAATTAATGGTTCCCTTAATCAATCATTCCATGAGAGGCCTGAAGTTTATTTGTTCTAATGTATGCAGTCTCTGTGTTCATTAATCAACTAAGAAAAAAAAAATAAATAAAATGCAAAACATTTTAAAAATCTGTAATTATAATGTAAAAGTGAGAAAGTCAAAAAGCCAATGAATGCTAGAAAGTACTTTATTATAAATTGTCGATAAATATAACAATAAAACTTTTAAATCTCTGGAACCCTACTAAGAGTACATCCTTATCCATTATAAAAGCGATTTTGTACCAGTGAAAGATACACTGCAAAATGACGCTGCCTTCGTGCAAGATAGATGTGCAGTATCAGCAGCGAGCACTCTCACACTATTTAGGTGTCAAATGGTCTGTAGACTTATAAAACTAAACAGATCGTTTGTGAAGAAATCTGTTTGTCAGGTGCCACAACTGTAGGAAGTCAACTTGGGAATGGCTCTGATGCCTTTCCTGGTGCCTCCAGGAAACTCTTCTGCAGCAATCAGCTGTAACACTCTCCTTACTGTGCTACATCTTTCTTCCTCCTAGAAATCTGTGTGAATTTGGAGAGAGTTGTTCCCTGCTTTTTCCTAATTGCTGACATGAAGATTACTAGTTCCCAGGCTGTGCTATAGACACAGACTCTTTTGGCACACCACCGTATCCCAATATTTCCTGAGCCTTTATACAGTAAGTGGGTAGGCACACTGTCTGAACTTTTGGCAGGGTCTTGTTGGTCCTCTGGACTGTTCACATCCTTTTCAGCAGCTCCTATATCCAGGGTAAAGTTCTTTCTTGCTGTTGGAGGCATTCACTTACATATTTAGCTAAGGAGGGCTACAGTCCTAAAGCCTCCACTGCTCTCCAGAGTCCATAGCTGCCGCGTGTAGACCAGTCTCATAGTAGTTCACCTTTTGCCAATGGTTTGAGCAGCTGTTTGCACCGGACCTGACCTCTGAGCAGTGCCTCCCAGTCATTGCCAACTCTGTAGCAAGCTGCTTGCTTTATACTTCTGTAAGCTAATGAAAACTCTGAACAACATCGTATTCTATTTTGTGCATCTTTTAGCCACAGTCTGCTCCTGCCAGCTGGCCTCATAAGACTTATTTTCCACCATTTGCAGTCGGTCACACTTGCCCAGTCTAAGATTGCTGTTCATCATTGCTGTTTTAATGATATTGCATCTGGTACCACAATGGAGCTGGAATCAAAACTGTCATTCATTTAATAGAATAGCCACAAACATGGCAGCTGAGTGGTCGGTGACTGACTTTGGCTGTGCATATGCTTTGAGAGTCATTGTTTTTACTGAAACTGCAATGCAGACATCATCCTCTGAGCTGAAGCCCTCTACATCCTCGGTCTGTGTACGCACTGCTCACTCCCTTCTTCCTGAAATAGTTGCAGCACTGGAGATTGCAGATGGCTCTATTTCACATTCTCCTTGCACCTCTCCCTGTTTCGTTTTTCATGGTTGTCTTTAGCTTAAACTTATTTCTTTGTGTGGGGGATGTTTTTCGTGTTTTTTTCCCCTCAAACTGTGGTTTTGTTTTGTTTCTTCCTTTAATCTCTTGGGTGGCCCTAGTGGAGTGGCAGTATGTGGAGGTGTCTCTCTGGAAGGAAAGTCTTGCTCTATCAGCAACTACTGTAGCTGGGATACTGGGTCAGTAGAGAGTCATCTCCAAAACCTATGGGTAAATGAGAAATTTTTCAGTTCTGAAGGTTAAAATTCTTTCTAGTTATTTTGGTGTAAGTACATGGTAGTTCTCTTCTGGCTTAATTTGTTTGGAATCACAATGCTTATTCGACCCTTCTGTTGGACGACTGGTATTTCAGTTATTGTTCTTGGCAATATTGTTTATCTTTCTCTTTTTTCTTCCAAATGTGATGGCTAACCCCAACATCCTTTCAGTTATTTACCTTTTAGCAAGCATCACTAGATCTGTATAGAGACTTTGTTTACCCCAATTTTATATTTGTGCCAGATTCTTTGTTAGAAATTCAGCATGGCCAATGGTCTGAGTCACACTTCTCTGCCTTGCTTTGTATGTCTCTAGACCTGCCTCCACCACATTTCACATACCAGATACTGGCTCATCAAAAGAAGACGGTTTCATGCTGATAAATCTAAGCTACTCTTCATTTAGTAAATTACTTCAGAGCATGCTGCAAATGCAGCATAGACTCCACCTATGATATTAGGCTGATGTCATGTTTTTTCCCTCAGATTGTTCCTGCTTTTTGCAATTTTTGCACTTCAGATCTTAACAGAGAGAACATCTCTAGGACAGAGACAGTAGTTTAAGCTCTATTTTCCATGAGTATTTAGTATTCTTGAAAAAAAAAGTGCTTACTCTTTCTAGGAAAGGCTGTTCACTATGCACCCAGACAACATTCTGAGTCTATGCCAGAGAGACAGTCATCCTGATGAATATCACATCAGTGCAAGTGTATGACTGTTATGCATTGTTTTTCTGTTCTGGGAAAAATTTTGCTCTCTTTTGCCACCCACTGAATAAACCCCCACCCTTCTAACAGGAATAGAATTTTAAAATCTGTTTGGTGAGAGGGAGTCTGGGTGCTGGACTGGGATGTAGGAAGCCCGGGTTCAGTCCCCAGAGCTGCTGCAGAACTACAATGACCTAGTCTGAGATACGTATCCCCACCACTTACTAGATCTCCTCTGTGAGATGATTCCTAGACATCGTCTGCCTTACGCATGTAAGTGCTTTGGTTTAGGTGGTGGTATTCTTTGGCTACTAGAGTAGCAAAGTATAAATACTGGCTCTCCCAGCTTTGCATAAAATGTGCCTAGACTGAATAAAAGTCAGACAGAGGAGGAAATATGTTTTTCAGATGGGATAGACTTGATAGAGCTCAGGTGACTAAGCTCATCCTGCAGAAATTTTTCTGTACTCACTAGTTATGCAAAAAATGATGATGCTCGCTTGACCTTGTTTCTTTTGTGCACATCAGTACTGGTCTCCTCAGCTTCAGTGGTGAGTGCTGAAATTCTAAACCAGTATTTTTAAAATGCACATTTAATACACCAGAGAAAGTAACTAAACTTGTAAAATACATGAGCCTAAAAATGTTTGAAGAACTTTGACATTGAACTTTTAAGCCAAAAGTTTCAAGCAAGCAGTTAATACCCAGCTACAGCATTTAGGTTATGTGTGCAGTGCCCTGATTTTAGAGCCTCCGTAAATGAGCACCACACAAACCAAAAATGGTGATTGCTAATCCTGAAAGCGAGAAGTACTTCTCTCCCCGTTTTAAGGCATGGAAGTTAAGGATACGGAGGTTATGCAGAAGGTCTGTGATAGATTTACTATTCTACATCTTACTCAGAAACCTAAACCAAAGAGGGAAAGGGAGAAATAAAACCACAGTATGATGGCTTGAGCACTCTTAATAGAAACCAAATATTTAAGAAATTCATACTACTTTGTTTAACTAAATGGTAAATTTGGTTATTCTGCACATGCATTTTTAAACTGCAGTTGTAGAATTTATGCATATCTTAAAAAGAGAAATTTAAAAGAAGGTCAACAGAAATGGCAGAGTTTATGTCTACTTTTTAACTATTATATATATTTTTTGTTCAATTAAGTTTTGTGAGTTGAATTATTTGTAACTTTTTATTTTCTGGAGAATTCTCATGTCATATTCAGCCTTTTACTCTGTTTTTTTGGGCTCTGACTATTAAAAAATTTTTTATACTGTTGTCACAGAAATAGATGTAATATACCAATCTATAAAAATACAAGTTGTTGTGCCGAAGCACAAACTGTCAGACCTGGGAGCAGGTCTGGTAAAGAACATGGGGGTGGGTGTAGCCATATGTAGAGAGCTGCCTGGGATTCATCATCTTCAACCATTCAAATCATTATTCTTCGTTGTGGATAATCAAGGGGGAAAAAAATTAAATATGCAGTTTTATTTAACAGAAATGTTTTGAAGAGGTATGGAATTCTTTGTGAATAATTCATGCTTTTTAAGATCAGAAGCGTTGAGACAAAAAAAAAAAGGTGGGAAATTCTGCTGGGATGTGCTAGTTTAGAAACAAAGCAACACTCCTGCTACATGTAAATGCAGCTGAAACAGGATGGCTGTAACATCAGGGAAAAAACCAACCTTTCCTAAAAAGTCTGTAGCAATATAGATGATCTCTTCTTCAGAAAGTAAATTATTCATTTTGCCCTTGATCAATTCCAGTTAACACATTTTTGTGGCTAGCAACTGTTTCTTTAAAACATAAAATGGAAAAAGTCACTCTCGGGGAAAAGAGCATCAAGACAACCCTGCCGCAGCGTAGACTTCTCCATCTTATGCCCCTACCAGGCATCTCTGATTGAATAACCCTTTCAATGACTTTGGCACTAACAAGTTATTTTACTTTTCCTTGCCTCTCTCAGTACATTTTTCTACCAGATTAGACACAAAATTGAAATGAAAAAGGCAAAGAAATACTGCCATGTGCTTTTGATTTGGGGCAGTTGAACAGCAGCGGATGCAGTGTGGACTGTTGGGTGAAGCTTGGGAGGAACAGGTGACGGCTCTGCAAACTTCTACATGTTCCTGCAAACTTTTGTATGCTTCCTCCTGTGACCCTGCACCAGCAGAGTAATATGGGAATTATTATTTTTTGTTATACCTACATATAGAATCCCTAGTCTCGCAGTCCAAACCAAAGTCAATGGGAATCTGCTTGTGCTTAAAAATCAATTCTTCTTGTTTGAAGAACTGTGACTTTTAGGCAAATTGTCTCCCAGCTGCTTACTGCAGGGTATGGTGAGCACCTTGTCACTACTGGAGAGCCTTATAGCTTTCTTCTATTTGCCGTGTTCTAACAACACTTCCTGTTCTCCCCATAACAGAGAAGTCATGAAACAAAGCATTCTCCAGAACTGACATTTCTGTCTGTTTCTCATGGTGCTTTGGTCATTTTTAGATCATTTGCAGATTCCTTTCACCTAACATTTTTAACTTCTCTGAAAACTGGATGCGAAGTGTTTATGTTCAGCATCCAGAAGCAGAAATTCTTCTGTAAATGTTTCTGTATACAGAGTCCTTCTTCCCATAGGTGCACTGGCTATTAGCGCATCCCCTCTTGTTCTCGGGGATGAACACCTTTGGCTACATAGACATGGGGTAGAAGCATGATGTGTCCAGTTACACTCTAATGTCAGGACATTTTTGCTACCTAGGTTATAAAATGACACTTGACTGAGAAGCCAAATAGAACAGAAATGTGTCAGTCTTTTAACATATTGCTTTACCACCTGTTTATTACTTTTTTTCCCAAACACTTATAAATAAAATAGTTTGGTGGTGAGGGTCATCCAAATCAAACTGAACACTAAGCCATTTTTGGAACTGCAGCAGTGTGCCCTGCATCACTTCTTTTCCATTTTACATGCATGCACAGAAGGTCAAGCAGTGAATCAGGAGACAGCTTTGATGGTGCCAAAGACAACAACCTGCTTCAATACATTATCAAATAATAGACTATAAATTATGTAAGCGCTGAAATGCCAAGCAGCAAACAGCATTTCCACTGCTAAATAGAATCACCAAATTCATTAGAAACTGCTAACCCTGGTGATGGAGGAGTCTGAACAATAACTCTTCCTCACTATCCTTCTTTTCTTTCTACCATTTCTTGATCACATTCCCTTCTTACGTGTTTCTCCACCAAGCCCTGCCTCCAACATGCAGAAACCGTGTTTCAGTTCATGTTTAGACCAACTCTCAGCTGTATAAGGCAGCTCTGGAGAGGCAGCACATAGGAGCAAAATGGTGAGTATGCAAAGCTCAGGAGTAAAATGCTCCAAAATGGAGTTGTCTACATGGACGTCTGGTCCTTTTTGAGCCCATACTTCCCACAAGCAGATGACAGAGAGGTGACAAAGCCAGAGGCTGTGCACATATCAGTGCAGTCCTGATCAGAGATCCTGTAGCCTCTGGGAGATGGAAACCCCAGCTGGCCAGGACTTTGAGTACCTGTGGTAGTGAGAAGGTCTCAAAGAGAAGGGATCAAACAAACAAGCAAATAAAAAAACTAAAGAAGTAAAAGTCAGATTTTAAGTACATAGGATAGACAGAAAAAAAAAAATTTAACATGCTATACATAGCTCTTCCACATCCTATGACCTTACAAGTTGATCTTTGTTGGTTTCTTTTACTTTATAAATGGCAGCAAACTCTGCTCAGCCTCTTCTGTTTCCTGGAGGTCTTTCTGTCCCCTCTGGAGCTGGACTGGTTGCTTCCAATCTCCTGCTGCAGCCCCTCCCATGCTGCAGGCCTCCAGCACTGGGCTGTGCTTCTGCTCTGTTGCTGCTGCCGCCATACTCTGCATGGTCACAGCCTTGTCTCCCGGAGCATACTCAGATCTTCCCCGGGGAACACATCATCTCCTCTCCCTTCAAAGTCCTCTCCAAGTCCTGTCTCCTTAAAAATCTCTCGAACGTAACTGAAAGCAACAAGACAGATGCTCACCAACCAACGTACTCTGTGGTCTGCACCAGCTTTTTAGCTGGTATCTCTCACCAGCATTGATGTTGCTTATGGTATCTGGCATGTTTTAATGTAAGTGAGCCAGCTTGTGGCAGTGGACATTACAGTCCCAGCAAAAATAAGCTTAATCCTATGCAAAATAATTTAAGGCAGTACCCTTAGGTACAGGATGGTGGATAAGGATGTACAGTTGCACTCAACTGGAACTTCTCATTCCCAATGGCAAATTTTGAGTACCTTGGTTTTAGGGCAAAAACCCACCTCATTAGTAAGAGCTTGATGTATCCAAGTCAAGGGAGTCTCCTAGAAGTTGAGGCATCCTTAGAAAGGGGAGGATTTTTTATGCAAATTTGTTTTTACTGAGATTCCCATAGGCTGTGACCAGACAGCTATCTGCTATACTCCTTGCCCTTGTGTGTCTAACTGTACCACATGTGCAAAATACCATCGTCATTTATTGGCAAAAGATCTCATAGTCTCTACGGACAAGTAAAAAATCGGGCTAAAACAAAAAAAAGAGAGGGTAAATATTAATGAACAAAGAAATCCGTAGCATGGGAGCTCGTGTTTAGTCTTGGCAAATGGCATGAACATTAGGCACGTAGCAGGACTCGGAGGCAATTGCAGAGCTCTTGCAGAGGGAAATGTAGTAGTTCACATGCTGTTTCTAGACAGACAGCTATCGGTGCAGTATTTTGCAGAACCACTTAAATTCGGTGAATCATTGTCAAAGGATAAAAACTGTAAAGTTAGAGAAATTATGAAACATTTTACTTGCTAAGCCTTTTTCTTTCAGGGAACTCCACAGTTCCTAAAAACATCTCCCTCCTTTTCATGACTGCATGTAGTTTTTAGGATAAACTAGTTCTGCCAAAAAAAAAAAAAAACCAAAAAAAGAAAACCAAAAAAACCCGAAAACCAAACAAGCATATTTTTTTGCATTTTATCTCAATATTTCATTGAACAGAGAAATGTTGTTAAAGCCTCCAAAGCCAAGACAATTTACAAATTAGTTTCTCTACCAGTCAGAAAAAAAAAGCCATCAAAAGAGCATTCTATGTCCTATGGCAGTGTCTTTCTGTGAGAGAACCTGGGATAGGGGGCACATACAGTGATGTGTTTCATAGCTGAAGTTTGCGCTGATGATTTCTATGCTCGTCATAGTTTGCTAGTAATATTGTGTAAGGCAGGTCTGTGCTTGTTCCACATCTCAGTGCAGGTGGACTTGCTTCCTTCCTCTGCAAGGAAACCTGACATGAATGAACAAGGGAATCTTTTTTTCCCTGGCTTAACCCGTGCACCAAGAAACAAGAGGTGGTCTTCCAGTTACAGGTGCTCAGAAGTAGATTAGCTTAACAAAGGAGAAGGAAAAAGAAAATACTTTGATACATTTCTTCGAAACAGAGGAAGCCATCCCTTGCCAGTGGAAGTTCCTATCCAAGGAATACTCTCAAGCAAGTATCCAAGTTTAAGCGTGAGTTGTCATTTTGGTATGCAAGAAACAATTCAAATGCATAAAATTAGAAATCTACTTGGCAACCAATGATTTCAGCTCTTAGTAATGAACCACTGTCCTTACGTGAATCTGGAGGCAGTAGCGATATATGACTCAAGAGCTAACTACTAGAAAGTTTCTCCCATTTCTAGAATTACCAGTACTGGCATATTTCAGTGCTGTAACATAACATCTGTACAAGACAGTGAGTATGTCAGGGAGAAAACGTAGGAGATTCATGTAATAAAGTATTCCAATTAACATAGTAGAAGGTCCTCAGCTATTACAGAAAGCTAATTGTCTTTAAGTCAGGATTGGCCATTGTAGGGTCTCACATGCCTGAAATTGGTGACAGTTTTCACACCAAGGATCCTCACTTCTAGGAGTGGTCATAAATGAACACCTAAAGAAGAGGTAGAGCAGGCAAACTTATGTGGTATCTTCTCCTAATATTGTCTCAGCCTCCAACCTCACACAGCTCTGGGCATTTCCTAAGTCTGTCGTTGCTTGTTCATTCAGCAATTTGCTCATAAATCCTCTCTCTTCCAGGTAATCATCCAATCTTTACATGAATCAGTGTCTGCTCTTGCACCCACAGTATATTTTAAGAAAAAATTTCTTAAAGAACAGCTCTGCTATTTGTTCTGTTAAAAACCAGCTCTCCTGGCTTCATTTGATGCCACTTAGTTCTTGGAATGAGAGATGATAAAAAAGTTCATTCCAGTCAGTCACTTCCGTGCCACACCTTATTTTGTAGACTTGTACCAAATTCTCTAAATCAGTTCTTTTTTCCCAGCCTCTTCACTTTCTATATATATATTGACATTTATATATTTTTATATATTGACATTACATCTGTTCTATAAATTGGAGGACATTTTAAGTGGTTAATGCGCTTACATATTGCCATTTGTAACTCAAATACTTGACTCAAGTTCTCTGAGACCTCCTGGGTGACTGTCATTTCATTTTTGCAATAGGTTACCACTCATTTGGAGTTAAGGTTAACCAGTGCCATTGCTACCTGCCCTCACTGCCTCTCCGATTCCTCTCAGCACAGAGCAGCCCTTGTCACCAGCCCCATAGGGCAGTCAGTGAGATACGTTTCCTACGGGATATCCTTATCGCTAGAGGGTCTATGGATGTGGCCCAGTGTGAACATTTCCCTCTCTGTCTGTTCTAATAATGTTTCTGGAGCCGATATAATCCTTTAGAACCCTCTCCCTATCCTCTTCCTGCCAAGAAGCATTTAAAAATAAATGGAAGAAAAGTTGAATGCTAGATCTCTCTCTGCATCAGGCCTGACCCTCATGCTGTGCTTCTCTTTGAAGGTGGCATCTGGCTTCAGAATTAAGTTGAGTACAGTTGGAACTGTGGAATCTATTGTTTCAACCTTTTTGCAGAATGAGGTAGATTCAGAGTTTGTATCTGAGAAAAGTTTAATTTTTTTTTTTTTAATGAATCTGGCACTCTCATCATGGGGTCTGAAGACTAAGCAGGAGCAAACAGTATTTACTCCTCTGCCTTGTCCTGCTGCCAGAAATATGCCACGTTGCCCTCTGACAGATCAGTTGGAGACAAAGAAGAAGAAAAGGGATGAAACAGAAGCTATTTACAGATGCAAGGCTTAACTTCGGTGCTGTCACCTTCATACACGGCAGAAATGTCACCTTCTCCTACACACATTGGAGAACGTTCCATACAACAGCTGTGGTCTGTCAGTGATGAAAGCCAGAGTTTGTAGTAGGATGTGAAAATGTGAATATTGGCCATGATCAGGCTTGGGAACTTTTTCCTGCTGGAGCTGGCATGTTTTCTGCCCAGAAGCCAGATAACTTTCTGGTGCTCTGTCAGCTGATGCTAGCTTTGCATGTGGCCAAGTATCTGAACAGTACATTTGGGCTGGGTTTCTGTTTCCCCAAAAACTTTACAGACCTTTGTCCTGGCTCGTGTATCTTCATTGTTATTCATCCTTTTTTTTTTTTTCATTTAGGCACAGGTGTGCCTACTGTTTTGCCACTACAAGAGGGCTCCAACCATCAGAGGGTAAAGATTTTAATTTCTTAAAGTGGGTTTTTTTTTTCCTCCAGAGTGTCTTTTTAGTCATTTCCTTCCTCATTTGAAATTCAGTCCTCTTCCCACAGTTCAGCGTCAGTGCTAACATTTGCTAAAATCTCTCCTATAATGAATTTGAATTGAGATATATTAGGACCACCAGTGGCTTAATGGCTCAACTGTAACTACTCCTTGAATCAGCTCCTGACTAATAAGCCAGGTAAGAATAGCTCCTCATCTTGTGTGCTGCACTACTTGAGGTTCCTGCAGGCAATCATTATTACGTGCTACTTCATACACTGCTTGGCCAGATAATGCCTTGCAATTAGGCCTTAAAAGTAAGCAAAGGAAAGCTCCCCATAAAAGCTGATTATATTAGAACCCAGCAGTGCATCTATACCACCACTCTCGGAGATTTGCGGCCCTTTTGATGTCTCACTGTTGCTGCTCTGATCCAGAGACAAGCTGTTTATCCAGACTGCTGCAGATCAAATCTTCAGCAGTGCTGCTCTGGCATAACTGCACTGAAGTCAAGGGAAATATGGCCTGGCTCCTCCTCACTTACGCGCCTTCATATTCCAAAAAGTTAATTGTGGCCTATTGGTACTTTTCTATTTCTTTTATTGTTGCGTTCATCTTCAGCTGGTATAAATAGCATGTCAGCATTAACCAAATGGATCTGCTGTTGGAATCAGGTTTGTGTTGTGGTTCTTGCATAGACGATGAAATGTTTATAGGGGCCGTTGGGGAAGACATAGCACAAAAATAGAAGACCTGGAGAGTTTGGTGAATGTCAGTACAGCTTACAGCTTGGGAATAAATCTCCATAGACCCTTATGGTTACACTGCCATGCACAGAAGGAAGGGACAGCTTCGATTGGTCCCAACAGTAGCCCTGTATCCCGAGTAGATAGAAACTGCTTTGCACATGCAGAACGGCAAACAAGTATAACTGGCTCCTGAGGACAGCACTGCAAGCCCAGGTTTAACAGATTATGCTGGGGTGGGGAATCTATAAGGAAATTTTCAGCCCTCCCACATCCTGTAAGAGGGCATCCCTATGTGGCCGGGAGCCTTCTTTCTACTTCCCAAAGATTATGTAGTGTGGGAGGGTCCGAGCCATTTCCTTTTGCTTTGTATTTAGACAAGCAACAATAATCTTCCTGGGGCTGGCAACACGGTGCACTCCCTCCCTCCGAGGGCACACTACTCGTTAGTTCTCAAGTAGAGGCAAGGTGACTTTACCCCCATGCCAGGGCAATCAGGAGTTGTGTGAGTAAGACTGGTTAGCACTGAGTGTGACATAATGAGTCCTAATGAGATTTCTCCTCAGCTTGGAGCACATCAGAACAGGCTTGTAAAACATCATGTAGATACTTTTAAGAGACATAGTACAAAACCTCACCTGTTTGCTCTTCGGTGTCCAGGCATTTTGAACTTCACCCAGGCTAACAACAATTAGCCAAAGCGTGGTCTTCATCACTTGGTTTGGGGCATTTAACAGATAGTGCTTCACCTTTGCGGTCATCTTGAAAACAGCAAAGAAATGAGATCATGAAAGGTAAAACAGTCTTGCACAGACAGTTCAGGTTTGGGTTGTTGTGCCTCCATTTTTGTCAGCTTAGTCCAAAATATACTTGTTTTTTTTGTCTCAGACAAATGTAACACAGTAAGATTTGTTATTTCTTGATAAATTATATCATATTAAGCCATGTCATGTGAGTCAAATGGATAAGGAAAATTGTAATAGATCTTAGAAAAATATGTAGGTACAGTATGGCTTTTCTTTCTGCTTTGAGATTACAGCATTCAATAGATTTAAGTGTTTTTTGGATATCTAACACTTTTCTCATCTAACCTGTCAGTGAACCATATCCCAGCATTGTCACAAGGGTGGCAGCAGCCACATGTAACATGTCAGGGTGTGCAGGTGGGTAGGCTAACACAAATCTTGTCAGTATTTCTTTCTTTCCTCCACAGGTCAGGATCTTCTGGTACGCTGGCCAGGTTTCAATCTGGGTAGCTATATGTCTGTTGGGACTTCAACTGAAACCTGTAAAATTTGTTTGAGTCCTTAGAATAGCAAGTAATTCTATGTAAATGTCAGGTGTGATGGACTTTTAGAGACAAGGGTAAGCTCAGGTGTTGACTGGGGTGTAAGGGGGAACCAC
The DNA here is from genome assembly GCF_000710305.1 of Buceros rhinoceros silvestris. NCBI lineage: Eukaryota > Metazoa > Chordata > Aves > Bucerotiformes > Bucerotidae > Buceros > Buceros rhinoceros. The sequence continues at coordinate 14,456 of NW_010410079.1, read as the reverse complement.
AGTGCACCTCTGTCCTCCTCCACGTTTCCTCCAGTGGATGCCAGTGAATTCCCCAGGGCTCAGACAGCAGTGTTGCTTCTCCATTTCCAGATCACAGCTGGATGCGCAGATGCCAAAAGTGATTTGTGGATGGGCCAGCAGAGTCAGGTGTCCTATGCATGTGTTTGCAGCGTGAGCTCTGAAGCACAGCTTCTCGGCTTGGGCACATCACCATGGGGATATGAGGTTTTGCACAGATATGCGCCTCCCTGGGATCTGCCTCTGGGGACCTCTGTTCTGCACCCTGGTGGATCCACCCACCACCAGACTGTGGATGTGCCATTAGTTTCCCTGACACTTAACCAGCATCATCTGCAAAATTATGCTAAAGGTCTTTCTGTGCTGTAAAAGTGGGGACAAAAATGGGCATTAGAATTGCGAGGCGCTTTGATAACCTGGTAATGAGGACTATAAAGTACCTGAGAGAGGTAAAGAAGCTTCTTTTTTATCATCTGCAGACTCTCAGTAGTCTACCTGCCATTTCTTTCTTTGCCTTAAGAGCAATAGCAGGACCTTATGCTTCTTTTGCAGAGAGCTGTGACTAACCTGCTCCCTGTGTGGCTGAGAGCACTTGCAGGCAGATCAAGAATTGGAGGCTCCTCTCTGTTGCCTTGGATGCAATAATCTGTTTTCTGGCAGAAAATCTATAAAACCAAAACTATTCCAAGGGGGGATATCTCACCGGACAGTCCTACAGCACCAATTCAAGTTCGCTGAAGCAACTGGAAGCTGCTCCTGTCTTATTTTGCCAAGACTCCAGCTGCATAGTCTTAGGCATGCCCAGCTTTCCTTTCAAAGCTCATTTGCTTACATTTAAGAGCATATGTCATTTTTTATTATTTTATATGCTGAGGGGCAGACTCTGAATTTTTTAGTCATGTTTGGCAGACCTTATTCCATAAACAACCTTACTAACTTCAGTGGGTCTGTTTGTAGAAAACAGGACTGTTCAGCAGCAGCTGAGGAGTCCAGTGAGAAGAGCAGGGAAGACTGGAAGAGGAAAATGGCTGCCAGAGATCTGATCAATATTTAGGTTTTCATGTAGCTTCACATAAGTCACTGAATGCAGTTAATTTTTTTCTTTCTTTCTTTCTTTTTTTTTTTTTTTTTTTTTTTTTTTTTTTTTTTTTTTTTTCCTGTATAATCTTCAGCAAGAGAAGGAAAAACCTTGGATGCCCTTCTCTGGCTGCTTTGAAACAAAGATGGAATATTCGTTCTCACTGTAGAGTGTTAAAAAAAACGAAAGACTCAGTGACTTTTTGGTTCCTAATTATCACCTCAGGCAGCTTATTTAGCCTACCTGTCATGAAGGCAAGAAGTATACAACACACTGTAACTCTTGCAAAGTAATCAATCCACTTCTTTAGCCTTCCTCTACCAATATTAATAACCTACACTAATTGCATAATGCTTTCTTTTTTTTTTTCCCTTCTTTTTCTTCAGTCTGCTACAGGGATTAGATAGTCATTTGCATCTTCTTTAGAAGCCTTAAAAATGTTAATTTGTCACTCTTACCTCTCCTTTTTTTTTTTTTCCTTTTCTGTTTTGTAACAGAATGAAATGAATTTCCCGGAAGGATACTTAGTGTCTTTCATGTATCAGTCAGGGCTGAGCTCTTCCTTTTCTCATGCAGAGATGGTTTCTTCTAAGCTGTATGAGGTCAAGAAAAGAGAAGATGCAGTTTTACACATTGCAGAGTACCTTGAAAATAAAGACATAAGAAGTAGAAAGTGACCTACGGAATGCTGTTAAAGATATTTTTGTTTCAAAACTCTTTAATGTCTTTCAGTGCCTGAAATGCTCATCCAATCTGAATGGGTGTCAGTCTCTTCTCCCTAGAAACAAGCAACAGGACAAGAGGAAACGGCCTCAAGTTGCACCAGGTTTAGGCTGGACCTTAGGAAAAAAATCACGGGAACAGGCTGCGGAGAGAAGTGGTTGAGTTCCCATCTCTGAAGGTATTTAAAAGATATGGAGATGTGACTTGGTTTAGTGGTGGACTTGGCAGTGTTAGTTTAATGGCTCGACTCGATGATCTTAAAGGTCTTTTCTAACCTAAATGATTCTGTGAGTCTATGGAAGGCTCATGAACTTGGAAATGGTGGGTAGGAAGCGCTGCCAGCCTGTTTTTTCATACTGACAAACATTTCTTCTTTATTTATGGATCAAAGACTAATAGCTGAGTAGTATATTTTAACCATGATCAGAAGCAACTGCCAGTGTAGGTTTGAAGAAAAGCATGAATAGTCAGTCTCTATTTTAAACTTCCTAGCGAGATTTTTTTTTTTTTTTTTCTGGGCCCTAAGTACGCGCACAAAAGATTCAGGTGCAAACA
>NW_010410079.1:0-12022 GCF_000710305.1 Buceros rhinoceros silvestris | reverse complement strand
GTTTTTTTTTTTTTTTTTTTCTGAGCCATAAGTAGCGTCACAAAAGATTCAGGTGCAAACAGGGCCTTGGGAGGTCTGTGGTTGCACCGGCTGCAAAAGTGAAGCCAGCTGTGAGTCTGGGTTGCTCAGGAACTTATTGAGTCTGGTCTTATAAACCTTCGTGGAAGGTCTTCTCCAGCAACCTGTGCCACAGCTTAAATGTTCTCAAGGTGAAAAATTATCTCCTTGTAGTCATTCTGAATGTCCCTTGTTTCGACTCATGCCTGTTGCCTGCCCTTTTCCCACCCCACACCTCTGCAATGAGCCTGGGTTCACCTCTTGATCGCCTCCTCATAGCACTGGTGACTGCTGTTAAGTCCCCACGCTCACAGAGCAAGAGCTCCTGTGATGCCTGTCTTCTACTGAGCGTCACGAACTGGATGCAGTACTGTCAATGTGGTCTAATAAGTGTCAAGTAAAGCGTAATAATCACTTCTCTCACTTACTGGCAGAGCTTATCCCCAGTCAGGCATTGCCCAACCTGTGTCTCTGCAGGGCCTTCATCCTCCCCAGTTTTGGGGCTTTGCATTTCTCCCTGTTGGATTTCAGGAGGTTATACTGGTGCTAATACGAACAACGTATGGTTACTGTTGTCCGTAGGCAGGACTACTTTTCGCTACAGTTAGTCAAGGTAAAGTTTCTCTTGCCTCACATTTCTGGCTTTCAGATATGTTTTGCTGGCTGTGAAAGGCATTGGGGAAGAATATATCATGCAAAGTACGATTCTAGGCAGGCTTCGGTGTCTCCTGTGCATTATTTTGGTCTAGTCAAACCCACTCACGGACAGTGCAAAGAAAAAGTACTTCAGTAACTGTGCTCCTACAGACATGTGATAGAAACCTAGCAGATGGGCTGCATCTTTTATTATCGACTGGGGATGAACAGACCTGAACCTGGGGAGCAGTACTACATGGGGTGTCAAAGACTATTCTCTGACTTCAGTGTTGTCTCTTGCATATGTTGCCCATGGTCCAAAAATACATGAGGTGCTTTATATCCTCAGATTGCCTCTGAAAAATCTTATGGATAAAGAACTGGGTGGGAGCTTGTCAATCATCAAAGTCACAAAAGTACTGGGGCAGAATGAAATAAATTCACCCATAATTTCCCTGCTCCCCCAGACTGAGACACAAGCTCACTACTGAGAAGTGTTTGCAAAAATGTTCAGTGTCTGAGACCCCACCGCCCCGGGCAGTGTCCTTCCCTAGTCAGACAGATAGGCAAGGGCCATTTACATCAGATGCTAACTAGGTTTTTAGAAGGAGGGGGTTGGATAACAGGAGGAAAGCAAGGGACACAGTGTGGTTGATTATTGATGCACTAAAGACAGTGCCACGCAGTGTGCTGCTTTGTGAGCTGCGGAGGTGCTATTTGATAAGAGAACAAATCACAGCCAAGTGTTGAAGTCAAGTGCCACAGAGTCACAGGAAACCTGCATGAATATAACTCCATACAATTTCTAGTTCTGTCCTCATAACTAGTGTGTTTTCTCGAGTGAATGCACTCCCTCTGGTGGCTGATTTACTATCTCCATTTCATTCTTTTTTTTTTTTTTTTTTTTTTTTTTTTTTTTTTTGAGTTGAAATTGCACGCAAGCAGCTGGCTAAAGAACTGAGAGTGATAAGCTGTTGCTTTTATTAGGCTAAACTGGTGTAATGTTTTATCTTCTCAGTACTGAGGGCACAGATAGACTCTGACCATTCAAATGTATTTAAAAATAATCCTCATTCATGGAAAAAGATGAAGCTAAAAAAAATCTGTTCAGAAAGACTGTTTCTGGAAAGAAGCCTAAAACACTGTGTTTTTGTCAGGTAAACGGTCTGTTGGCCTCAGAGATGTGCCATTTTAAAACCCAAGCTGCTCACTCACAAAAGGTAAATCAATGATGTGTCAAACTCCCTCTTATTAATTTCCTCTTAGGTGTCTACCTGTTACATCTTGCACTGCAGCCTTTTCTAATCATAGCATGTAGTCAGGACAATAGATGCTATTGCTGCCTGTAAACTCCTAGAGAGAAAATCATCAAAAGAGCAAGAAATTTCCACTCTATTGAGGATAAACTTCTGCTGGATGTGTTTGGTATGTCATCATACAGGTAACCAATTTGCCTACATTTAAAAACAAATTCTTATGGTTAAGCAAAGCCAGTGTTACAGTGGCGTTCAGTAATTAAACACTATTTTGAGGCTGGGAAACATCAGCAGAAAGAGTATTATATTCTCTTCTATACTTCATTAGCTGTCATGTTGTGTTTTAAGAGAGGAACACAGGCAGATACTGCTGTGAACTTGCTTGCCTGTAGGCTGATATGCTCCAACACCCAGTAAGCTTCCTGGCTTATGAAAATGAGGTGTTCCCCCACCTCTGACAGCTGGATTTAGATGCTGAGCCGACCATGTCTTTACCACGGTAGAAAGACTTAGAGTTGTTTCAGTATATTTGGAGCAAGTTTAGCGAGGTGAAGAGGGAGAGAGTTAAGGTGGTGCATTTTGCTTCCCTCTATATCCTCATCGATCCAGGTGACACTGTGGCTCAGGACAGGCATGACTGCTTGGTCAGCAGATGGGATCTCCCAGACCCCTCAGGTCCTCTGGCTCAGTGCTCGCACAGTTAGACCAATGTTAATTTTAGAGGCCAATGTTGACATTAGAGGCCAGTCCTATCAACCAAACTCCTTTACTGCTCTCTTAAAAAGATCCCTTGGTGACCGTTTAACCTTGAATTAACTGTCTATCCCAGAAACCATCTAATTTCATAATCTGTAATATCATCGTTGAGCTTCTGTCATAATTCACTTAATTGCCTGTCTGTTGCTACAGTGCTTCAATTTGGGAAAATTTCTGTTTCCTTACTCAGGAAAACAGTTTACACTCTCAAGACCAATTTGCCAGCTGGAGCATAGTTCTTCTGCAAATGGATGCAAAGATAAGGCCTATAAATATCTGAAAGCACCATCAATCTGCATTTATGCTTTCAGTAATACGTATCTCAATGACAGTGCATCACAATCAGCCATCTCCACAAGACAGGTTCTTGCTCTTAGCACATGCTGGCAGAGATGAGTAGCACTTGAAGGTGGCAGAGTGGTATCTGGGTCAGGTCTGCGGAGGCATGAGTTTGCCCCTCAGATTGCTTTGAACAAGCTACTGAGGAAAAGCACGAAACCCCATGGTGGCAGAAAGATGTGGGGCATAATTATAACTAGCTGTCATGGATACCCTGCAACAGGACCTTTGGGTTTCAGGTATGGTTGTAGCTCCAGCCTGGTGCTCAAGAAGGACTTGTGAGTATAACGTCCCCAGAAAGAGACCAGGAGGTATCTTGGATTGCTTCCCCCTCCTTTACATGTATTTTCCTCCTGAAAGGAGGCAGTTGTGCTCCTGACCTGGTAATGAGAGAGTAATCAGCTGATTCACCATCCAGAGGACCCTAGTGATGGAGTTGTGGGTCATTTGACAGTCATGAACAGAAATTGGGAGATTCCCAGTTCATAAAAATAGTAGACAAGAGAGTCTATTCTTCAAGGCCTTGGATCATGTGTATAAAACAACTCAGAAATCCTTCTGAATCTTCCTTTATCCTAAGGTGTGGTCCTGAATTAGTGCTTGCTCTAATATGAATGAAATATTAGTTCCATTTTGCATATTAGTCTGATTTATTGAATTTAATTATAACTAGATATTTCCCTCAAAGTTTTATCTCCATGGTATTTCAAAAGAATCTTGGGGTTGGAGGGGGGGTGTTTATTATTTAATTTATTATTTAATAGATGTTGTAAATGAAAGAGGAACAATGTGTGTCTTGGCTCGGCTTCGCGAATGAAGATCTGGGAAGGGCTTTTCCCACGCTCACTGCAAGCGATGAGTGCACCCTTCTGGCCTGTGCGGTGGGTTTTTTAGGTGAGGCGCAGCGTGCGCGGAACTGGCTCCACACTTTACACCTGAGGTTCATCTGCCAGGGCCTGGCGAGCTTGGACGGTGACAGCGAAGTCCTCGGGTCGTAGGTTTGGTTAGAGTGTCCTTCTCTTAGATGGAGCCTTACAGGGCTAAACGAGCTCCATCTGCCCGGGTTTGGAGTCAGAGCTGTCCTTCTCCTAGGATGGTTGCCCGAAGGCTAGTGAGCCCATCCTGCCCGTGGACACACTGTGTCTGACCCTTCAGCTGAGACCTGTCTGGCCTGGGAGACCCCACCAGAGGCACATGCCACCACCAGCACAGCTCTCAAACTCACCAGGGCACGCAAGCTCCTTCCCCCCGGCAAGGGGGTGCCCGTGAAAGAGTCGCTGCTCTACCTCCGGACGTCACAGACCCGGGCATGGGGAGGCCGGGAGCTGCCGAGAACGGGAGTGCTGGAGGGATGGAGCAATGTGTGTTTTACTGATAAAATGCCCTCACCAAACAAAACTGGGAAAGAGCCAGCCCCCTTCCAATTTTTCTTCATTGTACTCATGATTTGCTGCTGGGCCTTACTTGATGCTTTAAAATGTCTCTGTTTTCCTAGTTGTGTTAAAATAAATCATACTTGGTGTAGCTTTTTTTGTGTGTGAAAATATCACTGTTATCATCTTGAATAGGCTTAAATGAGTGGGGAAAAAATATTAAGTTATATTTCCTAAAATTATGATAACTCTTATTGTAACTTAAAGAATTAGAGTTATCCATGGCAATCCAGCTCCAGTACTGGCTTAAAATGAATGATGATGAATTCTCCTTCAAGGATTAATATTTGTAACAAGAAAGATATTACAGCTCTGACAAAAAGTAAACAAAACAATAAAGGACTCAAAGACGGGATTCGATGTTCAGGCTTTATGATGGTGGTATTCTGGAAGCTGTTTTCCTCTTGTTGTGTCACAAATAGTTTTTCTATATTTTTCTGGGGTTTTTTCCAGATGATGGAACTAGTTTACCAGTTCACAGGCACTATTGGGAATAGAGCACAAATAGTGCCTCTCCTTCAGGGACAAAAGTGCCTGGGCTGTAGAAAGCAAAAATACCTTATTGTCCCTTGCTCCTACCAAACCAGACGTGCATAGTAGCATAACTGAGGAGGAAGGACCTTTTCCCTGTGCAGATACCCAGGGCATCAAAAGCTCTCTGGTTAGTTCAGCTGGGTCCAGTGATTTCAACACCACTTTAAATATAACACACTTCTTTCATGGAAAATCAACATTGTTCATCTCCATCTCTATTCTAAGACCATAAAGGGTCTGGGGCGATGAACTTAAACTTGCTGAAAAGTCATTCCCCAAGAGCCACGTGGTTTGTTCCAGCTTTTGGGGCGGATCTTTTATTCAGGGAGTTGGTCTGGCTGGTCTCTGCATTCCTCCCTTTGAGATGAAGGAGACGGGTGCAGATGTGAAGGCAGAGATGTCTCCACTTCTCACCTGTTTGCTGTTTTTCCTGGCTGGCTGCTCTGGATGCCAGCACCACACCTGCCACTGTGTGGGCAGGGTCTTCATTTGTCAGGAGAGCAAGGTGGTCCAAGTTCCCCGGGACATCCCCGCCAACACCACTGAACTGTAAGTAGAGAGAGGGAATGGTTGTGAGCAGCAGCTTGTTGCTCGCTCTCAAAACAAACTGCTGCTTGGCAAGCCAAGGGTCAGGTTTGTAGGGAGTCACTCAGGAGACTTACACAGCTGCTTGGAAAGCACAGTCCTTCCTCCAGTGCTCACTTAATTACATTTTGAAGCTCCTCTCCGTTACTCTGGTTGTGCTCATTTTAAGATCTCTGTTAAGAAAAGATATGGTACGCTATAATGCCAAGTGCAGGCTAAATTTTAAACAAGCTTCTTCCTTGGTGCTGTGACAGTAATTTGAAGCATAAAGTCTAAGCTTTCTTTACAGCTTGTTTCAGCATTGTTGAAACGTGTAGTGCAACTCGTCCGCCCCAACTTGACGAAGAGTGTTTGTGTTTGTACTGCGGGAGATTTCCAAAGGTTTGAGCTTGTTTGCCAAGCAGCAACTTAGTGTTTTCTTTTTGAAATCACAAAGGCATTAGGGAAAGGACTCTGATAAACATTCAGAGAGCAATCTTCTATCAGAGGAGCAGCGTGACTGCAGCTGGAGAGAGTGAACAACGTAAAGATACTGCACTGCGTTACTTCAGGAAGGGGTTTGTCTGTCTTAAAGCTTCTCTTTGTTTTCCATAAAGTAACGTGAGCGATACTGTATGACAGATGTTTTCTATGTCAGTAGCACAGGCAAGCAGAAGAACTTAGGCAATGGCAAGTATATAACTGTGCAAGCAATCTTTTTCTCTTTAATTTTTTGTAAAGCAAATTATATCACCCCTTGCCTCCACCTACAGCCATCTGACATCGTTATGACCTAAAGCAAAACCAAAAGGAGTAGTCCTGGATAAACCCTTTGATTAATAAATGGAGTGACAATTTTGGAGGGAGGATACAATGAAGAATGATAAGTTATTAATTGTAAAAATACACCGCTATCCTGATTCCACCACAAAATATCTATGGTTACTATCCCACAGCTTCCCTAGGGCAGAAGTTTCGTTTCATTCAGAAGAAGGTGTTGTTATGCTCACTGAATAAGTAGACTGCAATGAAAACTTGAGAAAAATTTCCGAATTAACCACATAATGTCAGTAAGTTTAAATCATTCTTGCAACTAGAGGGAAAAACAATCCATCTGTGGTTTAGGTCATCTAAATCCTGAGTGAACTATGCTCCAGGCATATACCACTAATTTTGTTTAATTTTGCTTTGATTGTTTCTTTAGATTACACAGTTAAGGTCTGCCTTCTAGGGAGTAAGCAAAAGCATTTTGTAATTATCTCTGTAAAGAAGTAGACTTTTCTACACCAAAAAGAACCTGTTAGTAAAAAGGGATTTGTTCACAGCACATCCTTGTTAACTTCTCAAGGGTTTTTTGGGGATGCTAATTTATGGGTTGCTCAGCATGAGTGTGTGTTCTCTGAAATAGGCAGGCTACAATGTTAGTGTGACGGAAAACAGTGAAAAAATCCTTTCTTCTGGCAGTGCTGTGCAAATACTGGAGTTACAGCTCTTGACTTGACTCTTTTCACACCAAGTTCTGGTTTCTTGGGAGGTAATTCTGGTCCCATTCAATCAGTATAGCCCTGGGACTGATTTCAGCATGGCTTAAAAAGTTGTCGGTGAAAACTGTGAAGAGTTGCTTTGAGTATCCCTAATGTTGGTGTTACTAAAGCCAGGTACATTAACTAAGACCTATTAAGTGACAGATAAATCCTAGCTTTTTGCCTCCAGGGGGATTCTAGAAAGGCGCTTTCCGGTGCATCTGCTGAATGCCCAGTGGGGTGATTGAGGTGACTGAAACAGACTTCACTGCTCCAGGTTCTGTTGCAAATATACCATTGTCTATTGTATTCTTCAAAAAACCTCAATGACTCAAAGGTTCTAAAATCAGTGTAGCAACTTGAGTGTACGTGACCACGCTGTCTAAGGGTCCCGTACAGGACACAAGCAGAGACTCCTTCTTGCTAAGTACAGCTCCTGCCAGGTGTATTTTTCACTGAAGTGTTCGTTCAGGGAGTGCTGGATGTAGTCTATTTTCATTTGACATAAAGGAGGGGGGTTTCTTCAGCACGCTTAAGGCTCTTTGCCTTCTCTTATGTGATCTTCATAGCTTTCCTAAGCTATCCTAGAGTCTTTTCCTAGTGCCTTTAAGATGCTGAATAGCGTGCCGGTGAAAGCTTTGGAGAGAATAGGAGCCTGATAAGCCTCAAGCACTTCTGTTGCTGTTTGTTTCTGTTCCACTACAGCTATTTCTTAAGTAGGGAAACTGGCATTTGGCAGCGAGCTTTGTTACTTGGTAAGAAAATTCAGGGCAAAGGTAAAAATATTGCTGTCAACAACCATTATCTCTGCTCTTTGCCATGGCTGAATTTTTTGTTAGAATTATTTTTTTTACTTTTTTTTTTTTTTTTGAAGGTTGGCCACTGACATGTGCTGCCATGACGGGTTTCTTTGTGATTGGTTTTCCAGCAGTGAGAGCTTACGGTCCCCAGTGAACGTGAGCTCTGCTACATGGTATAAGAGCTGGAGTTTTGCTGCTGGTTGGTTTAGCATCTGCTTTAGCAAGGGCATTGCAAAGGAGAGGGCAGGCAGCCTCTTTCACTGAGGGATTTTGGTTTGTACTTGCCATGTGGAAACAGAGCAGGGATCAGAAAACACGGGTTTTCATTAGTCTTCTTGCTGCCACACCTGCTCTTTCAGTTAGGGGCCAAAACCTCACGAGAAGACAGCTACAGCTTGGTTTGTGTGTTGCTTCTTGCAGATTTGCAGCTGGCATGCTCCGAGTGTTTGCAGGGGAGACTGTGGTTATTAGCTGTTTCGCTTTATAATCTTTGCCTGGAAGAGGAGTTGGATAGAGGAATTTTTGGTATTTTTTATAGATACTGTGAGAAATGTAGATGGCTCTTACTTAACAGCTCTGGATGTAATCCATGAGAAACCACAGGCCAAAAGTTCAGATGGGAAACATAGGTTGATCTGTGTCAAAGTGTTGGCTATTAAATGCCTCAGGAGGTGAGAGAGGGGGGGAAACTTAGCAGTCGTTTAAGACAGTTTACTCCCTGAAGATTTAAAACAGTTTTAAAATACAGTGTCAATATTTGTAATCCATTATTTGTATTCAGTAAGATTTTATTTAATCATTAGAGGTCTTGCTTTGAGAAAGAATTGGAAAAAAAAAAAAGCAAGCTTGTTCTCAGGATACAAGGCATTATTCCTAAGATTTAGCAAACAACTTTAAGCAGAAATATATGAACATCAACTCAAAATGCCAGGAAAGGCTTCCTCAGTCTCTTATTGCACCCTTCCTTGCTTTTGGTTTTCTCACCAAATCACTGCTTGAAGTCACTCTTACAGCATCCCGGGGAAACAGAGAGCTCTGCCGCAGCAGCCAGGTGCAACCATTTGGGCTGTAGACTGTAGTTCGGATTTGACAAAGTAAGCAACAGTACAAGGCAGCCAGAGAAGGCAAGTGAATAAGGCTGCTTGGTCCAATTCTGCTTGCAATCCTGCAAAGTTATGTGAGAAAAATGTGCATTCTGTAACTAATGTTGTGATAAAGAGGTATCAGGAAATTAAATTTGGTCATGTTGTATCTGTTATAAAGAGAAACTGCCTCCAACTCAGTTACTTTCCTAATTTTCTCCTGCTCCTAAACCTTACTCCTTTGATGTTAACCCTCCTTAGCTGGCATACAAGTGCAGCAGCCAACAGCAGTTGACCAGTAGTTTCCTTCTGCCTGACTGTTTGTACACCATGGAGATAATAAAAGAAACATCGCTTGAGAATAGAAGCTCCTCAGAGAAAGTTTGCAAACTTGGGTCTGTGACTCAGCTAATTAAAAGGAGTTGTTTAATGCGTTAGTGTGCCAGAGGTTTCAGAAGAGTGGTGCCAGTTTTAGAAAGGAACAACGGAGACAACTGAAATAACTGACAACAGAGACAGTCTATCATCTGTCAAAGTGCTCTCTAAGAGGAAACTGCGGGTAAAATACATGAGGCTTAGGCTTGATCATACACTCTTTTATATTTTAAAAAACATTCTCTGGCATCACTAGCCGGTTATGCCATTGTCAGAGTGGTTTAGAGGTGTATTTTATAGAGTGTTTTCTCCCAAGCATCTGCAAAGTATAAACAGTGGGGGTTTTTACTTGCTCTCTGCATAGGTGTTTTTGCAAAACTGCTCAAGGATATTTATTTTAGACTATCAAGTCAAGGCTGAGTAGATATCTGACCACTAAAACAGTGGCTGCCTTGAAACAGCAAGTTGTGTGTTATGTACTGAGAATCAAATGTGTTTCCCTGGACAGAAGCTGCAAAGTATGTGAACAGTAGCTGCAACATTGTTATTGAAAGCTGGAATTAGGATTTTTCTTTTTATGCTTTCACACTTAAAGATGGATTCACGTTCAAACCTGCAATTACAGTGCTGGCTCAGGTGTTTATACTGGTGGACTGACTTTGATCTAAGAAAGAGGGTGTGGGGAGGATAAAGTAAGGTAGCAAAATGAAGATTCCTGAAGATTTCAAGTCCCTATGTTAAGGTGGTTAATCATATAGTTAATAAATCCACATATTACAAGAAGAGGATGAGAATATTTACACAGCAGAGCCATACTGAAAACATATTACATGCTATCTAAAGCTTTTTCTTTTTTTTTCTTTTAATTTTATTCAAACCAGCTTTGCTCCTGTTAGGGTAGAAAAAAGTCAGCAGGTGATGCTAACATTTGTTGCTTCCTGAACTTATGATCAGTTCACATTTTGAAGCAGAGAGCTATAGAGGTTGTGGTATGATCACTGGCTGTATAGCAGTGGAGTGGTCCACACATGCTGGATTCTGTATTTGGCATTTTCATTGGGAAGATAAAAAGAAATAGGGATAACATAATAGTTTTCTTTTTTCTCTGCCTAAGAAAGTGAAACTCTATAAGGAAGATCCGCAACTGGTATGGATTATCAAGTATATAACTCTATAGAAACACGCAGTTTCCAACACTTGAGAAGCCCTTCACCACAAGGAGGTAGGCTGCACACAACAGCAGCTGTGCAGCGCGGTCCTCTCTGCTGGCTTACTCACGATACTGTGACAATAAATACGTACACATGACCTTCATCCGACTCATAATGACTGCAGCTTGCAGCATCTGAGACATGTAAGATTGAGCCTGGAGATGTATAGATGTGTGCATATACATCTAGTGTAACTTAGAAATGAAAGTGCATTCACTTACAACATGGCAAGTACACGACTTGCTAAATCACAAAAACACGGTGAAAGCCAAGATTTGATTTTGTTCACGTGCAGCTTTGAGAGGGTACTAAGGTCTATGGCAGCTGATGTCCTTTGCTGAGGTCAGCTACAGACACATTCTCCCGATATACATGTTCTGGGTTTTTCAGCAGCCTCTGTCTCACAGACACATACGCACACACAAAAAACCCCCACAAAAACCCAAAAAACCTAGAGGGTCTGACTCCCATCTCCACACATCGGATTCCAGACAAAATGGGTTACTGGGGCTGATCAACCACATCCCTGAAATAAAGCCTCTCTATTGGATATTTCAGATACCTTCTGCCTCAGTTCCCACAAAGAATAAAAACCTGCCTACTGAATGAGATTATCATAAATGTTTTTCTGAAGTGTTTGGAAGATTAAACTAGTCATTTGTAGGTGTCACATTTCCTTGCCTCAAAAGTGGTGTCTTCATCTTGGGTGTCTCCCCATTCAAATCTTGTTCCGTTTAATTATAACCTAGAAGAGTTTGACAGTAATGTTATTCATGAGAGCTGGTAAATACCAAGGTTCAGCATAGAGGCATAGTGAGAGAGAAATCCCTAGTTAAGATCAGAAATAAGTAGTTTTAGTAGTAGTATTAAGTAGACATAAGTAGTTAAAATGGAGCAGTTGGTAAGCCTAGAGGACATGACAAAGTAGGATGGATGTCTCTCTTTTCCTTTTCCTACAAGAACGTGAATTACAAAACAGATTTGAGGACTCGTGCGTTCACGGGCGCCATGCAGCAGTTCATCTCCTTTGCTCGGGATGGTATTGCCACACTAAACTCTGCAGCAATATGGATGATTTCCTAGCTTCATTTACTCCCTTTACTACAGCTTCTCACAACTCATCAGTTTTCACTGCACAGAATTAAAATGCTGTATTTAAGACTTTGTTGCCTTCTCTTTTCTAATATTAAAATATATTAACTTCATCTCTCATCCTACCCAGGAGGCCAAGACACTTTGGCACAGGGAATTCTATTGATACTCATAGGTGACTGTTGCTAGCTGGGGGAGTAGAGCTCTAGGGAAATTTGCGAAGGGTGCTTTTATGAGTTTAAAAGACGAAGTGTTTATGCATTCCTGTCCCAGCTTCACCGAGTTCCCCTCCCATCCCTTATATTGGGTGCTCGGGGTATTTATACAGAGGGGGTTGCAGAAAGGGGGGAGGGGTGGGGGGAGG